>NC_068574.1:35315209-35620777 GCF_025698545.1 Gossypium raimondii | reverse complement strand
ATATGCTTATCCAAATACTTGAAATTATGAAAGTTTATAAGTAGTGCATATAAAAGCTATGATGTTATTGAGATGATTTGCTAAGCTATGAGATTATTTAACTTGTAAGGTTATTGCTGCTTAGGCTAATGCCAAATCATATTGGATTATGTCAAATTGTTTTTGTGCTTATAAACTGAAATGCTAAGCTTTGTTTATGAATTACAAACATACTAAGCATTTCATGCTTACTTTGTGTTAATTTCTTGTGTTTTTAGATAATCGAAAGCTCGTACAGGTTGGAAGTTGTTGAGAATTCCATCACACTATCCATCGGTTATATTGGTATATTTTAAAGATTTTGAGTCATGGTTATAATGACATGTATAGGTGTTTTGTTTAATGAATTTAGCCATTAAATGTGGCTTGTATATATGGTATTTAGTATGGTTGATAATTTAATGTTGTGTTGGTTAAGATGATGATAAGGAAATGTTGGTGGAAATAGAATGATAGCAATTAATGGTTGGTGTAGAATGAATGTAGCATGATGTTGATAAAGGCTAGTTTTGGTAGTTTGGAAGTGAATATATTCTGGTGAAATTGGTGTGGTACATGTTAGTTGTGAAAATGGTCATTTGGTATTGGTTGTGCATGAAATTTTATGTATATGAACATACGGATAAATGTGGCTTGAAATTGTTCAATTGGTACTTCAATTAGTGAATAAATTGGTTAGGTGTTTAGAAAAGTTTGGTTGTTCAAATTTCGGTGCCATTTTGGCAAATTGGTTGAATGGATAGTTTCTATGTTGTGTAAGCTTGAATATGCATATGTAAAGTGTGTCTTAAATGCTTGATTATAGGTTCAAATGGCTTGTGCATGAGGTGTGAGTTTGGGTGAGAAAAATGACTTGCAAATGGCCTATTTTTCATCCACACTAATGGCTACGCTTTGTGTGTCCGAGATTATCGAGATTGCATGGGGTGCCGCTTCTATTATTTCGATAAAGATCTACGATTTACATCACGATTTTGGAGTAACTGCAGAAGCTCTAGGTTCGCGATTACATTTTAATCTCAGATTTCATCCCTGCACAAACGGTTAGTCTGAGCGGGTAATTCAGATACTCGAAGATATGCTTCGTTGTTGTATATTAGAGTTCAAAGACAACTGGGAGGAATATTTACCATTGGTTGAATTCGAGGTACAATAATAGTTATCAGTAAATTATAAAGATGGCACCATATGAAGCTTTGTATGGCCGAAAATGCCGAACTCATTTGTATTTGACCGAGCTTAGTGAGAAAAAGATACACCGCGTTGATTTGATTCGTGAGACTGAAGAAAAAGTAAAAGTAATCTGTGATAGTTTGAAAGTAACTTCAGATCAACAAAAGTCGTATGCAGATTTGAAACGTAAAGATATTGTATTTCAAATTGACAATTGAGTATTTTTAAAAGTGTCACCTTAGAAGACAGTTCTTCGTTTCAGTCGCAGAGGGGAGCTTAGTCTATGATTTGTCGGGCCATATAAGATAATTGAAAGAATAGGACCAGTGGCGTATCGGCTAGCTTTATTGTCAGAGTTAGAAAAGATTCATAATGTGTTTCATGTATCCATGCTTCAACGGTACTGTTCAGACCCTTTGCATATCATTTCACCGATAGATGTTGAAATTCAACCTGATATGTCCTATAATGAAGAACCAATAAAAATTTTGGCACGAGAGCTTAAAAAGTTAAGACATAAAAGCATAGCTTTAGTAAAGGTTCTTTGGAAATGTCACGGGATAGAGGAAGCCACCTGGGAACCTGAAAAATCTATGAGAAAGCAATATCCTAATCTATTATCTGGTAAGATTTTCGGGGAGAAAAATTTCTTAGGGGGGAGAGTTGTAATAGCCCATTTTCAGTGAAATTGAAAAGTGGTTTTGGGACCACAAATCCAACGTTAAAAAAATTATTTTTATATTATTTTAATGTTTATAGCATGTTAGTAGTGTCGTGTAAAAATATCGTGAAGAAATTTTATAGCTTGCATGCTTAATTTGATAAAAGGACTAAATTGCGTAAAGTGCAAAACTTGTGTGCTATTAGTAAAAGGTGTTAAATTGCTATGGAATTTAAATATGAGTGGCCTTAAATGGTAATTAGACCATTGATTGTTTAAGTGGACAAATATGGGCATTAAATTAATTGATTTGAATGTTAATTAAAAAGGTTAAAAGTGTAAATTAATAAAATAATTTATAATAAACTAAAGTAAAGAAAGATATCATCTTTTTTCATCTTCTTTACCAGCCGAAACTAGGGCTTAAGGAAGCCATAACAATCCATCAACATTCAGCTAGCAATAAATCCCTTGCATGTGCGCATTTTTCACTTTGTTTTTAATGATTTCTATATTTTTGAAGTTGTTATAGCTTAATCTAGCTAGCCCGGGGACTAATTTACAAAACTATTAAAAGTTTAGGGTTTTAGCATGACTGTATATTGGTTGTTTATGTTTGATGGATGAAAATGAATATTTGATGATAGTTGAGCAACTTTTGTAAAGGAATTTCTAATGAATTTGTCATTTAAGTATTTAATTAAAAAATAGAAAAATGTTCTTGGTAAAAATGAGAAATAAATAGAATATGGGATTGCTAAGGACTAAATTAATATTCGGCTAGCATGGGTGCACACTAAATTGCATGAATTTTCATTTTTCTGAGTTAAGGACTAAATTGAAATGAATTCAAAATTTCAAGGGAAAAAGTGTAATTTATCCAAATTATGATTTTTGGACTTAATTGAATAGAGTGAAAATGGAATGAGCTAACTTTGATTATATAGATCATGAAAAGCAACATACGTATTTAGATCGGGGAAAAAAGTATTGGATTAATCGATCTTATTTCTCCGTTCGTGTTTGAGGTAAGTTCGTGAATTTTAAATAACATTGAATTATGTTCGAATTAAAATGGTTCTGTGTTATATATTTTGATATTATGACTCTAAGAAAATATCCAATGAAGTTTCGGCGAATTTCGGATCCCATTTGAACCTTAAGAGTATATAGGATACAAATGACATGTCATTAGGAGTTACCACTGGTCTTGTATGTCCTACCGATGGCTGAGGTTTCGGCATGTGTTACAGTAACTTGATAGCTTGTGTGAGCAGCACCATGTAGCTACGTCTTGACTAAAACTTGTGTGAGCAGGCCCATTTATGGCTTGAAAGAGAGCATTGATTCGAGATATGAGGTAGCAGTAGTTTCGACCACATATTGGCACATAGTGATATGAGCTCGCCCATGAAGATAGGTACAGAATCCATGGAGTTGTCTATGGGGCCAATTACTCGAGCACGTGCCAAGAAGTTCCAAGATGCCGTGGCAAGCTATATTGCTCGATTGTGGAGTGATGGGTTGATTGCACCTAGAACGCCCAACTCAACTAGCTTGATTCGCACCATCCTACAAGCTGATTTTAGCTCGTGTCAGCTTAATTCAGCTCAATTCGGCACTTAATTAGTTCAAGGAGCTGATTATATTTATTTTGAATAAATTTAATTAGTTGTGTTAGTTAGAATCACTCAAATCATTTAATTAAATAAATGTGTCTTAATCTGGACATTCTTAATTCAACTTATTAAATATGTTTTATATTAATACATGCCTTTAATATGTCCATATTAAGTCATAAATTAAATGTGTTTAGTTTAATTACAAAGTTTTAATGTGTCTTGACTTAGACAAATTTATTCTTGGGTCGCTAGTTAATTTGTCTTAGTTAAATTAATGTCTTGATTTTAATATGTCCGGTGATGATTTCATGAGTATTAAACTTGTCTTAACCACATTTATTTGATGTTTTCAGCTAGCTTAATGGCAAAGGAAGCTCATAAAGAAGGAGCATGTATTTGGGCACATGCATGGATGGCATTTAAAGTCAGACTACCTTGTGTTTCCATTGATTTTTTGTAGCTCAATGGACTTCAAGTGATATTTTGAGCTTCTCCAAAGGTCAATTTCGTGGAGAGCAATGGCCAAAAGGTGCTTCATAAATTCCAAGAACTAATTCACTTGGTGGCTACTCATATTCTACCAAAGAAGCATAAGTCTTGAAGCTGTCCATTTCTCTTCTCCATAGCGACAATTAAGCTATTTTAAAACATTAGTTGAATGTGAATTATCATCCTTAAAGGGCCAAATTAATCATCTCTTCTAGAAGGTTATTATTGATTTTTTTGTTGTTTATGAATGCATCTAGGAAATTGCTAGGAAGTTTCCTAAAGAAGCTTAAGGCTTAAGAATCTGATTAGACTATTCGGCTACCTTAGTCCATCCTATAAATAGGCCATGTAATTCACATTTTGAGGTTAATGAACAATTTTATAGCTTTGCTAAATTGTGAAGTTGTTTTCAACTCTCGTTATTCTCCAAAAACTTGTGAGACTTATCAAACTTCTTTGTGGCGTCAAATTTGTTTTTGTTTCTACCCGAACTTATCACTTTAATCCCAAAAGTGTGGCGTTCGATTCATACTGAGGTTCCTATCATATTTTGATAGTGGGTCGAAGTCTTTAATCCATTTCACAAACCTTCCATCAACACCTTACCATTCTAAGCATTCTCCTAAGTTACGGGTTAACACACTCCATTGTGTTAGTTCAGTTTTGAATCCTTAGCCACATTGCATTCTCTGACTTTTGTTTCATTTCCTAAATCAACCAAACTCATTTTAGCCTTAATCATCTTTTCTTTCTAGCCTACTTTGTAAAGCTTTGAAATTACTCTTAATTCACGATCGGGCAATTTCTACGACTCAAATCATTAACGAGGCGAGAGCGTATCAAGTTGGTATCAGAGCAAGCTAAATCGGAGTAAGAATCGTCGTATTCGGTATTACGAGATTGTAAAAAAAATCAAAAAAATTCGAAAAAAATATTCAAAAAAAAATTTGTATTCGATTTATTTTTTTTCCTTTGTGTATTCAGTATTGAAAAAAAATTCAGAACTAAAAAAAAGTGATTGAAATTCATTTTGAGCTTGTAAAAGCCTTGCTTCTTTGCCCAAGGACCACATCTATCTGACCACACTAATTTCCTTCTATTTTTTTGTTTGTTAGCCTACCGATCCTAAAATATTACCCTACCAAGCCACATCTATTTTGTAAGCCGACCCAAACGATTTTGATTTGTCAAACTTAGTTTGCGGAGAATTTTGAGAAGTGAAACCGAGTGGTAAAAGGCAAGAGAGATTAGTGAGACTATTAGAGAGTAGAAAAGCCAAAGTGAGTGATTATTCTTTGTGAGTGATTGGTGAGTTCTTGCTGTGAGTCTTTAAAGAATTTGAAAATGTCACGAAGTCCGGAAAGGAATCCAAATGAGGTAGGTGGATTTCGTCCCATAAGAAATGTTGGAGGAGGAGTGCCGGATCTCACTTTGCAAGCCATTATGCGAGAAATGGAGCGATTGTTTGATCGCAAGCTTTAACCAATCGAAGACCGCTTATATCGAGTTGAAATCGAGGACAACGCAGCGACTCCTAAGATGCAAGGCGAGAATGAGAGCAACCAATTGACAACTTTGATGAAGGAGAATCCGAAGGTGACCACTTGTCTGAACAAGAAAACCCTCAACGGTTCCAACGAAATCGAGTCCCAAGAAATCGAGACCGTCCGGATGACAATCTCAAAAATATTAAGATGTCTATTCCACCGTTTCAAGGGAAGAATGATCCCGAATCTTACTTGGAGTGGGAAAAGAAAATGGAACTCGTCTTTGAGTGCCATAACTACTCGGAAAATAAAAAGGTAAAGCTCGCTGCCATTGAATTCTCGGACTATGCGATCGTGTGGTGGGATCAATTGGTGACTAGCCGAAGGAGGAATGGGGAGAGGCCTATCTCTACGTGGGCCGAAATGAAGGCCGTTATGCGCAAGCGTTTTGTTCCCTCCTATTACCATCGGGAGTTGTACCAACGATTGCAAAATCTCACACAAGGCAACCGAAGTGTCGAGGACTACTATAAAGACATGGAAATTGCTATGATAAGAGCCGACGTGGAGGAGGATCGTGAAGCAACAATGGCGAGATTTTTAGCCGGCCTAAATCGGGATATTGCCAATATCGTCGAGCTTCAACACTATGTAGAAGTTATGGACATGGTGCATATGGCAATAAAAGTTGAAAAAGAATTGAAACGGAAAGGACCCACGTGGACATATCCAACGGCTTCTACCAACAAGTGGGCTCAAGGGACTAGCAAAGCCCCCAATCGGCCTAAGGAGCCTTTCGTTGCTGCCAAACCCAATCAAGTAAGTGCCGATGCTAGCAAAAATAAAAACGAGGCTGTCTCGAATCATTCTCGCGATATCAAGTGTTTCAAGTGTCAAGGAAGAGGCCACATTGCGAGTCAATGTCCTAATCGACGAGTGATGGTGGTTCGTTCAAATGGCGAGATTGAGTCCGAAGATGAACAAGAGGAGGAGCCTGAAATTCCCATGGAGGAAGGTGAAGAGCTCGAGCTACCCGTTGAAGGAGAATTACTTGTTGTCAAAAGGAGTTTGAATATCCAAGTAGCCGAGGAAGAACAACAACGAGACAACATCTTTCACACCCGTTACCATGTTCAAGGCAAGGTGTGTAGTTTGATTATTGACGGAGGGAGTTGCACTAATGTCGCAAGCTCTTTGCTTGTTGAAAAACTTGGTTTAGCCACCACAAAGCATCCAACTCCTTACAAGCTACAATGGCTAAATGATGGAGGCGAACTCAAGGTGACGAAGCAAGCAAGGGTGGCGTTTTCCATAGGCAAGTACCAAGATGAGGTGGTTTGTGATGTCGTACCAATGCACGGGGACATTTGCTATTAGGCGTCCTTGGCAATTTGACCATGAGTAGTCCACGACGGCTATACAAACCGATATTCATTTAAGCACCTTGGAAGGAATGTTACATTAGCTCCTCTCACACCGAAGCAAGTGCATGAAGACCAACTCAAAATGAAGCAATCTATTGAGCGAGAAAAAGAAAAAGAGAAAAACAAAAAGAGTGAAACGAAAAAGAAAGAAAAGAATGATGAGAGCGAGATAAAAACAAGAGTGACCAAAGAAAAAGAACAAGAGTGTGAAAATGAAAAAACAAGTGTTTTTGCTAGAAAAAGAGAGATTCGGAAATTGATGTTAGCGAGGCAACCCATCTTTGTACTTATGTACAAAGAGTGTTTATTTGAAACTAACGAACTTGAAAATACTTTGCCTATTCCTATCGTTTCTTTGTTGCAGGAATTTGGAGATATTTTTCCCGAAGAAGTGCCAAATGGCCTACCTCCCATTCGAGGAATCGAGCACCAAATCGACTTTGTGCCCGGTGCTGCAATTCCAAATAGGCCAGCATATAGAAGTAATCTTGAGGAAACGAAGGAATTGGAAAAGCAAGTAGCCGAATTAATGGAGAAGGGCTACATCTGTGAAAGCTTAAGTCCGTGCGCGGTTCCGGTATTGTTGGTTCCTAAAAAGGATGGATCCTGGCGGATGTGCGTTGACTGCCGCGCTATCAACAAAATCACAATAAAATATCGCCATCCTATTCCCCACCTCGACGACATGCTTGATGAACTTAGTGGAGCCCAATTGTTTTCGAAGATCGATTTAAAAAGTGGGTATCATTAAATCAGAATGCGGGAGGGAGACGAATGGAAAACTGCATTCAAAACGAAGTATGGTTTGTATGAATGGTTGGTAATGCCATTCAGACTTACCAACGCTCCTAGTACTTTCATGCGTATCATGAATTATGTTTTACGTTCGTTCATTGGGAGATTTTGTGTTGTGTATTTTGATGATATTTTAGTATATAGCAAAAGTTTAGAAGATCATATTCAACATCTACGTGCGGTGCTTGAAGTGTTGCGAAAAGAGATACTTTATGCCAATTTAAAAAAATGTTCTTTTTGCACTAATGAAGTTGTTTTCCTAGGTTTCGTTGTGAGTGCTCGTGGTTTAGAAGTTGACCAAGAAAAGGTCAAGGCGATCAACGAATGGCCGCGTCCAACAAACATCAGCCAAGTGAGGAGTTTTCACGGGTTGGCAAGCTTCTACCAAGGTTTGTGCCTAATTTTAGTTCTTCTTGCCCCCCTTGATAGGTATAATTAAGAAAAATTCTCCTTTTGTGTGGACTGATGAACAAGAAAATTCTTTTAATAAGCTTAAAGAATGTCTAACTAATGCACCATTGTTGTCTTTACCTGATTTTAACAAAACATTCGAGATAGAGTGTGACGCTTCAGGTATCGGCATTGGCACTGCTTTGATGCAAGATGGACGGCCTATTGCATACTTTAGTGAAAAGCTTAACGGAGCTACATTGAATTATCCAACGTATGATAAGGAACTATATGCGTTGGTCCGAGCTCTCGAAACATGGCAACACTATTTATGGCCGAAGGAATTCGTAATCCATTCGGACCACGAGGCTCTAAAGCATTTGAAGGGACAAACCAAGCTCAATAAACGTCATGCCAAGTGGGTGGAGTATTTGGAGTTGTTTCCGTACGTGATCAAGTATAAAAAGGGTAAGGAAAATGTTGTAGCCGACGCCCTATCACGAAGGTACGCACTTGTCAATTTAATGGATTCTAAATTGCTTGGTTTTGAATTTATCAAAGATCTTTATAAATCTGATGCTGACTTTGGTGAAATTTATGAGTCTTGTTCGCATGGTGCTTGTGAAAAGTACTTTCAGCATGAGGGTTATTTATTTCGTGAAGGCAAACTTTGTGTGCCTCAAAGTTCTGTGCGAAATGTGCTTGTTGAAGAAGCCCATAGTGGTGGACTTATGGGTCACTTTGGGGTTGCCAAAACTCTAGCAATTTTGCTCGAACATTTCTATTGGCCCAAAATGAAACGCGACGTTCAAAGGAAATGTGAACGTTGCATCACTTGTAAGAAGGCGAAGTCACGAATCCAACCGTATGGTTTATACACCCCGTTGCCTATCCCTGATGCTCCGTGGGTAGACATTTCAATGGACTTCGTTCTAGGCCTTCCGAGAACCAAAAGAGGAAAAGATTCAATATTTGTTGTTGTAGATCGTTTTTCGAAAATGGCCCATTTTATACCTTGTAATAAAACTGATGATGCTACTAACGTTGCTACTCTGTTTTTCAAGGAAGTTGTTAGGTTGCATGGAATCCCTCGAACCATTGTCTCCGATCGCGATACAAAGTTTCTAAGCCATTTTTGGAGGACGTTGTGGGGGAAATTGGGCACCAAACTTCTATTTTCGACGACATGCCACCCTCAAACGGATGGCCAAACCGAAGTAGTAAACCGTGTACTATCGACTTTGCTTCGAGCTATTTTGCAAAAGAATTTGAAAATATGGGAAGATTGCTTACCTCATGTGGAGTTCGCCTACAATCAAACCGTTCATTCTGCTACGAAATTTTCTCCTTTTGAGGTAGTATATGGTTTTAACCCCATTACCCCTCTTGATTTGGTTCCTATGCCTGCTAATGAGTTGGTGCATGTAGATGGTAAAAGAAAGGCCGATTTTGTCAAGCAATTGCACAAAAATGTCAAAGATAATATCGAGAGGAGAACTGAACAATATGTTCGAATTGCTAATAAGGGACGCAAACGAGTTGTATTCGAACCCGGTGATTGGGTTTGGATCCACTTGCGCAATGAATGATTTCCCGAGCAAAGGAAATCCAAATTGCAATCAAGGGGTGAAAGTCCATTTCAAGTGTTGGAGCGGATTAATGATAATGTTTACAAAATCGACCTACCGGGTGAGTATGGAGTAAGTGTAAGTTTTAACGTTGCTGATCTCTCTCCCTTTGATGTAGGTGACGATTCGAGGACGAATCGCTTCGAAGAGAGGGAGGATGATATGAGCTCGCCCATGAAGATAGGTGCAGAATCCATGGAGTTGTCTATGGGGCCAATTACTCGAGCACGTACCAAGAAGTTCCAAGATGCCGTGGCAAGCTATATTGCTCGATTGTGGAGTGATGGGTTGATTGCACTTAGAACGCCCAGCTCAACTAGCTTGATTCGCACCATCCTACAAGTCGATTTTAGCTCGTGTCGACAATTCACTCAATTCGACTTAATTAGTTCAAGGAGCTGATTATATTTATTTTGAATAAATTTAATTAGTTGTGTTAGTTAGAATCACTCAAATCATTTAATTAAATAAATGTGTCTTAATCGGACATTCTTAATTCACTTATTAAATATGTTTTATATTAATACATGCCTTTAATATGTCCATATTATGTCATAAATTAAATGTGTTTAGTTTAATTACAAAGTTTTAATGTGTCTTGACTTAGACAAATTTATTACGAGTCGCTAGTTAATTTGT
The DNA here is from genome assembly GCF_025698545.1 of Gossypium raimondii. NCBI lineage: Eukaryota > Viridiplantae > Streptophyta > Magnoliopsida > Malvales > Malvaceae > Gossypium > Gossypium raimondii. The sequence continues at coordinate 35,610,430 of NC_068574.1, read as the reverse complement.
CTTAGTTAAATTAATGTGCGATTTTAATATGTCCATTGATGATTTCATGAGTATTAAACTTGTCTTAACCACATTTATTTGATGTTTTTCAGCTAGCTTAATGGCAAAGGAAGCTCATAAAGAAGGAGCATGTATTTGGGCACATGCATGGACGGCATTTAAAGTCAGACTACCTTGTGTTTCCAGCTAATTTTTTGTAGCTCAATGGACTTCAAGTGATATTTTGAGCTTCTCCAAAGGTCAATTTCGTGGAGAGCAATGGCCAAAAGGTGCTTCATAAATTCCAGCAACTAATTCACTTGGTGGCTACTCATATTCGCCAAAGAAGCATAAGTCTTGAAGCTGTCCATTTCTCTTCTCCATAGCAACAATTAAGCTATTTTAAAACATTAGTTGAATGTGAATTATCATCCTTAAAGGGGCCACCGAATCATCTCTTCTAGAAGATTATTATTGATTTTTTTGTTGTTTATGAATGCATCTAGGAAATTGCTAGGAAGTTTCCTAAAGAAGCTTAAGGCTTAAGAATCTGATTAGACTATTCGGCTACCTTAGTCCATCCTATAAATAGGCCATGTAATTCACATTTTAAGGTTAATGAACAATTTTATAGCTTTGCTAAATTGTGAGGTTGTTTTCAACTCTCGTTATTCTCCAAAAACTTGTGAGACTTATCAAACTTCTTTGTGGCGTCAAACTTGTTTTTGTTTCTACCTGAACTTATCACTTTAATCCCAAAAGTGTGGCGTTCGATTCATACTGAGGTTCCTATCATATTTTGATAGTGGGTCGAAGTCTTTAATCCATTTCACAAACCTTCCATCAACACCTTACCATTCTAAGCATTCTCCTAAGTTACGGGTTAACACACTCCATTGTGTTAGTTCAGCTTTGAATCCTTAGCCACATTGCATTCTCTGACTTTTGTTTCATTTCCTAAATCAACCAAACTCATTTTAGCCTTAATCATCTTTTCTTTCTAGCCTACTTTGTAAAGCTTTCAAATTACTCTTAATTCACGATCGGGCAATTTCTACGACTCAAATCATTAACGAGGCGAGAGCGTATCACATAGTGTGTGAGATTCCTACGTATTCGATATTATTCTAATGGTTCAACGGGTATCAAAAAAGGAAGTTTCGGCAAATGCTTCAATAAGTGATGTTATGAAAGTATGGAAAGGTATGAGTTGGAGATGTTTGAAATATGTTTAGCGATATGCTTGAAAGTACGGAAGTTTATAAGTAGTGTATATCAAAGCTATGATGCTATTGAAATGATTTGCTAAGCTATGAGATTATCTAACTTGAAAGGTTGTTGTTGCTTAGGTTAATGCCAATTGATATTGGATTATCTCAAATTGTTTTTCTGCTTATAAACTGAAATGGTAAGCTTTGTTTATGAATTACGAACTTACTAAGCATTTCATGCTTACTTCATGTTAATTTCTTGTGTTTCTAGATAATCAGAAGCTTGTGCGAGTAGGAAGTTGTCGGGAATTCCATCACACTATCCATCAGTTATATCGGTATATTTTGAAATTTTGAGTCATGGTTATAATGGAATGTATAGGTGTTTTGTTTAATTAATTTAGCCATTATGTGTGGCTTGTATATATGGCATTTTGTGTGGTTGATAATTTAATGCTGTGTTGGTTAAGATGATGATAAGGAAATATTGATGGAAACAGTATGGTAGTAATTAATGGTTGGTGTGGAATGAATGTATCATGATGTTGATAATGGCTAGTTTTGGTAGTTTGGAAGTGAACATCTTTTGGTGAAATTGGTTTGGTACATGTTAGTTTTGAGAATGGTCATTCGGTATTGGTTGTGCATGAAATTTTGGGTATATGAACATAGAGATAAATGTGGCTTGAAATTGTTCAATTGGTAGTTTAATTAGTGAATGAATTGGTTAGGTGTTTAGATAATTTTGGTTGTTGAAATTTAGGTGTCATTTTGGCATATTGGTTGATTGGATAGTTCCTATGTTGTGTAAGCTTGAATATGCATTTGTAAAGTGTCTCTTAAATGCTTGATTATAGGTTTAAATGGCTTGTGCACGAGGTGTGAATTTGGATGAGGAAAATGGCTTGGAAATGGCCTATATTTCATCCACACGGGTAGAGACACAGTCGTGTGTCTTAGCCGTGTGTGACACACGGCCACGCAACATGGTAGTGTCTCCCCTTTGGCTTTCAAAGGGTTGAAAGTCAAGTTGTTACACGGCCTAGCACACGGCCTAGCACACGGGCGTTTCAGGTTATTTTGAAGGGTACACAGCCTGGTATTCGGGCGTGTGGCTTGGACGTGTTGCCCAAGTCAGTGAGTTACACGGGTACTGACACGGGCTGGGACATGGCCAATTTCGAATGCCTACATGGTCTGAAAAATTTCATATATTTTTTATTTAGTCCCGATTCATTTCTAATGTCTTTTTAGGGCCTTGAGGGCTTGTAAAAGGGACCGTATGTATGATCTAAGTTGATATTGCTATGATTTATGTGATGAATTGTTAATGTTAACTAAATGTTTATTGAATGATGTTATGTTCCAGTAACACTTTGTAGCCTTAATTTGGCGATGGATACAGGCTAGGGGTGTTACAGTGAAAGTCTCTTAATTGTTTGTGAGGATTCGCAATTTTGATTTCTTGACTCGATTGCTACCATCATGAGTGACCTCCAATTTGTCCCAAATTTCCTTGGCATTGGAACATGAAGAAAGTCTACTATATTCATCCAGACTAAGTGTAGAAGAAAGAGTGTGCTTGACTTTGGCGTTGAGTTGTATGTTTCTCCTACCTTCCTCATTCTATTTCTTCTTGCTCTTTGGAACTAGCTTCTCTCCTTCTTGCTTTTGAGGAATTGATGGACCATCCCTGATGACATCCCACACAACAAGATCGTTGGCTTGTATGAACAACTTTATTCTAGTCTTCCAATATGAATAATTTTCACCCTTGAAGTAACGAGGTTTATTATTGAATTATGACTCACCAACCATAATGGAGCTGGAAGAAGCTGTCATCTTGTGCAGTTTGAATTGAAGGAAGTTGAGCTACCTCGAGGATCTTCTCTTGGTTGTTAGACCATCTTTTAGAGACTAGCTCTGGTACCAATTGTTAGCTCGATTAATCAAACCAAAATTGCCAAGACAGGGTGAATTGGTCTTTTAAAAAATTAGTGGAAGTAAAGAGGGAAAATGAAACAATAAACACAAAGAATTAGTGTGGTTCGGCCCCAGTTGCCTACTCCACTACCTTAGCTTTCCACAACTAAGGATTTTCCTAAATTCACTAATTTTTTCAATCGTTCAGGACAAGGTTTAACCTTACAACTCTTTTAAGATTTCTACCCGAAATCTTAAGATAAACCCTCTCAAACAATTAAAATAAGAAAACTAATAAATAATCCTAACAAGATTAGAATGTTTGTAAATTAAGCACGAATAGGCAAGAATACACTTGATCAAGAGAAAGACAGTAAGAGCTCACAAGTTTGTTCAAGAGAATTTTGGAAGTATTGAGTACAAAGGTTGTTTGATTGATGATTTTGCTTGAATATGTTTTCTTATTGCTGTAAGAACTTTAGAAGCTGGTATTAATACCCCTAATCGATTTCCAACCGTTGAGGTTGTTGTGGTAGTTAATAGAGCCATTGGGAATGTGAAAGCCATAGCATTTAATACACCTGCAATAATGAGTATGGATACCAGATATAAAGGTATTGATACTTTTTGGCCTGGAACAATTTTGACTTGTTTGAAAGGTATTTGACTTGATAAAATAATAAAGGACTTTCTTACTTAGTCAAAATCATTTTAACTTGATTTTAAAATTGTTATAAAAATTTTCTAATAGTTCAAAATAGGTATTCAAAATTTTATCTCTCAAGCTTCAAATCAAAAATCATTATGTCAAATTTGTTCAATTTTAACTTTTATTCAAAAACACTTTAATATGTTATATTAAAATATTTTTTAAATAAATCTTGGTTTAACGAAAGGCCTTCTAATTAGGTTTAAATGAATCAAAAATCACTTTGAAAACACGAGTTTACTCAAGATAATGAGATTAGACTTTTTTGAATCCAAGCTTTCTTGAAACACATCAAATCTAAATATAATCGTTTAAAAGTCAAATTCAACTAACAACATCTTCATTTAATAATAAAAATTCAGAATATTGCCTTAATTTGATGAAAACGACGATCTACAACTCTAATTCTAGATTTGAACTCATGAAGAACAATGATGAAATTGGGGAAGAAAATGTTATTTTCATTTGAAATTGGGGGTTATTTTGGTGTTTGGAAGGTTAATAAATCTAAAGGAATGAATTGATTTTGAAAGAACTCTCAAATTTTAGATTTTGGAAAACTTGTGAATGATTCAGGGTTTTTGAGAATGGGAAAACGTGAATGGCTCTATGTAAGAGACCAATTTTCAAAAATTGGGCAATTTTCCCTTTAGGTTACTCTTAATTCATCCTTTATCCAAATAGGTCCTAAATTAATTAAAATCCAACTTTTTTCAAATTGACCTCAAAATTGAATTTTGTTTTGAGCTAGTTAATAAAATAAAAATTCAAATATGTAATTTTAATTCTTTAATAACCCACTTACGACCCTAATTTCTGAGACATGACTCAACCCCCAGTTTACTAGCTCAACTCTTCAAATTTGATTTTCAGGATGTGACACAGAGTCTTACCTTAAAGGAGTACCTCACCTTTCTTCTAGTCCTAATATCTCTAGAAAACGAAGAGAGAATATATTTTATTCTTAACCTATCTAAAACACTTAATTAAACCCAAGTCTTTATTGAAACTTGTTAAACGTCACATCAATCATTGGGTGGTCTTATCCATATCTACAATTTCTAAGAAAACTAATCGAGTTCCTGACCACCTCTAAACGTACCAACGACCAGAGTAGAAATCTTACACAAAAGATGTGGGAAAATGGTATCTATAAATATACGGGTCAGGTTGAATATAGTTTACTACAGAGTAGGTGAGTACTCTGAGGATCATACCCAAGGGACGCGAACACTAAATTAATCCTAACTTAAACATAAATAGATCTAATTAGTACTCTAATCAGTTTATAGTATGAAGAATTAAAAGAAGAGTTTTCAATAAACTCTACAAATAACAGGAAAGAACATAAATGAAAATTAAATAAATGAAAAACAAGAAATCAAATAAGGAAATATATCAAATCCGAGCATGGGTGATTAGATCACTTTGGTAATTCTAATCAACTGTTGTCTTGGGCTTTCTTATTCAATCAACTAGTTAATACCCCAGCAGGATCTTTTGATATGTCCACTAAAATATTGAGTCGACAAGGACTACTTATCTTCCGACCTTAAAATCAAAATTGGTTTAGGGTTAAGTTGTTCACAGATAAGTCATACCAATTTTGGGTTAATTCCCACCTTTATATCTTCCTAAAGTTGTCAGGCCTGGGTTTTAAGTTCTTTCTGTCCTGAACAACTAATCCATTAAGATATCCGTACAGAATAGTTAATTATTCATACCTCCACTCACTAATCCCCCACGAGAGGATTAGTTCCTCATGGATCTAATAAACAATAAAAACTTGAATAAAAGAATAAACATAACGAATGATTTTAAGAATAGAGTTTAGAATAAACCTGATTGTATTGAATTTTAACGCAAAATCCTCACAGAGTTTGAGACTAATTTCAATATCTGATTTCTTCCCAAAAGTGAATAACAAGAATGGAAATAAAGTATAAAACCTAAGAGAAAGGAAAAACTAAAGACTAAAACTAAAGAGAAAATTTTACAATAGCAAGAGGTGTCCATAAAATGTATTAGCTGAGCTTATTTGTAGTCTTAAAATGGTCATCGTCCTTAACCCTAGGTCAGCTAACATTCACGAGCTTTAAAGTTGGTTTGTGCAGACCCAGATGTCCCTGGCTCATATTAATTTCCTGTGCAGAGGCGATGTCGCAACACACCATGTCTTATGTCTCAACATCGAGGGCAGTATACTCAGTTTTAGGGTGTCTTCAGGGGTATGTTACGACATCTATAGGCTATGTCATGACATTGAAGGCAGTCTTGGCTTTTCTTATTATGCTCCCTCTGTTCAGACATTTCATGCTCTGTGTTGCAACCTAGAGACCAGTATTGATTTAATACGCTTTCTAATAGTCTCCTGCACACTCACAAAGTATATTAGCTCACCTTTAGGCTGAACCATAAAAGACCCGAATAGCAGATTTTATTACACTGAATTAAACCAGCTAAAATGTAATTAAAGCACAACTAAAATGCTTATATTGAAGCTCCTAAAGTGCGAAAACTAGTTTAATCTACTACACTGAATTACGGTAGATCAAACTCCCCCACACTTAAGTTATTGCTTGTTCTCAAGCAACATAAACAAAAACAATAAATGAAAAGACGACCCTTAAGCAAGCATGATACAAATGTTAGCCTTGGAGCACATGAATAGGTATTTCATACTCACATATAATCTTGGCAACATATAAACTGCCTTACCACTTCTGATATCAAACACGTAAGTTTAGGATATTACAAAGAATATAAGCATTAAGGGCCTTAAATGTAGGAATCCATCAATAAATTATATAAGTAATTTGATTATCCTAGCAGAATACAAATAGTCATAAATGTAATTGTTTAATATAATTTCAAATTGTGAACAAGTCTACCTATATGACATAGGGCTTTTTGGCTTGTAACGTACTGAGGCTTAGGAGAGGTATGGATTTCCAGAATAGTAAGCATCAAATAGAGTTAAGCACAAAAGTAGTTTGACACATCATATTGGTCCCTATTCTTTCCCTTAGTAACCCTTTCCCGCTTACCACCTTATGTCTCTTTCTCTTGCCTTCTTTATTTCTCCCTGTAGGAAGTCACAGCATAATATAACAATCACAGTTAGCTCACAAGTTTTTGTGCACTAATAAATGAGCTTTTCTAGTTTTGTGACTTTGTAACATTTTTTTTCAAAACAACTCACTTACATATGCTTTTACTTTTCAAATACTTTTTCTACTCGTTTTGATTTTCTTCTTGAATTTTCTTTTATTACACATAATGGCTAACCTATAATTACTATATGATACTGGTTCTTCCTATTTCACTCTATTTTTACAAAATCAAACATAATATATCTACTTAACCTTCAATACATATGTCATAAGTCCAAGGCCAACAAAAAAGGATAAGTACAAATTTATATTTTGGCTTGGATTTTGTATAAAGCTTCATCGAGAAGTGTTTTCTGGCTCAAAAATAGGTATTAAAGATAAATAGCAGGATTAGTTTTTTGGCTCGGGGTGTATTCCAAACAATGTCTTAGGTCATCCCTAAGTATATCAATATTCACAATTCTAATAAACCAAACAACAACAAATTCAACAATTTATCATTCATATTAGCATGCTTGTTTCCTTGTGTTCTCTATATCATTTGGTACATTCAATTGCTATAATGCGTATTTACAATGTAACATATAGAACTTAATAGTCTAATAGTCAAAATTTTAAAATCACTTATCCTCATGCCAAATTATTGTAAATACAAGCAACCTATGCAAAGGCTTTTAACCAATAACTTGTATTTTTATAAGCTCAAGCACACAAATGACACGAAAAATCAAAGAAAAGCATAAAATTTTAAAATAAATTTCTTATGTCACCCCCATACTTTAGATAACACATTGCCATCAATGTGTAACCCCTAAAGACATAAGAAAAGAAGTTATTTGATTGATCCTGATAGTTCCATAGGCTATTGGTGGTGCTTCCTCCATTGCTCATTGAAAGTTCATAATTGTTGTGCATTTACTTTGCAAGGGTATTTTATAAATAATTTAAGTCCATTAATTATAATGGATTACAATACCCTAAATTCAAAAAATAATTAAAACACTAAAAAAACTAATTTAATTCTTCTACTGCTATATATAAAAAAGAATACATTAGTTTGATCTATTCATCATCTTCTTGAAGTCCTCTCCTCCTTCTTTCCTCCTTTTGCTTTTTTGGCAATATGAAAAACTGTTTATATACTTCATCTCCGAGCAATTTCTTTGGTGGATTCATTGTTTTATCCATTTGCTCTATAGGTACTCCTACTCTCTTGCACATTTTTGTTATTAGATGGGGAAAAGAACATTCCCTTTTCTAGATTCCTTGTGCATTCAACCATATTCCTATGTACCCATGTGCCAATACATATTTACTTCTTTTGAAATATTTCGTATGTGATAATAGCATGGATTGGCTTCATGTCAGACATGTCAATTAAGGGCCAAATATTTTAACACACAAACTTCATCCAAATTTCTACACCACAAGAATTATTATGCGTTCTTTGTGCGGCAAACAAAACTTGGTCCACTCCTTTTCTATTGCGATTTCCCATATGCCTTTACAATTCCTCATTAAGAGATCAAATCCCTGCTCTTGAATAAAAGTATAGGGTTGTAATTGTTGTAGATATTTATCTATATCGCTCTCCTGGAATTCCATTGATGATTTGAAATGATTGCACAAAAACTTATCATTCTTCAGGTTTAATCTTTTGCTGCAATCTTTTGTTTTAAAAATTAATGAGTTTTTCACTTGTTACAGATGATAAATAATCTATTTAGAAATCAAATAATACATAATGAAGAGTTATAATTTAATCCTACTTAGTAGAGGGTTAAAAGTTATAAACCTAATAGAACTAAACTAAACAAACGCCAATGGGTAGTTTAAATTGAATAACAAAGTTATAAACCTAATAAAACTAACCTAATAGAAATTATATTTAATATTTCTACATTCAACGAGATTACTATGACCAAATGATTTATTTCCATTCTCAAACTTCATTTATTTTGAAAACCATAAATTCATTTCGTGTCATTTTCATTTTAAAAATTTATGAGTTTTTCACTTGTTACAGATGATAAATAATCTATTTAGAAATCAAATAATACATAATGAAGAGTTATAATTTAATCCTACTTAGTAGAGGGTTAAAAGTTATAAACCTAATAGAACTAAACGAAACAAACGCCAAGTGGTTAGTTTAAATTCGAATAAAAAGTTATAAACCTAATAAAACTAACCTAATAGAAATTATATTTAATATTTCTACATTCAACGAGTTTAATATGACCAAATGATTTATTTCCATTCTCAAACTTCATTTATTTTGAAAACCATAAATTCATTTCCGTGCCATTTTCATTTTTAAAATTAATGAGTTTTTCACTTGTTACAGATGATAAATAATCTATTTATAAATAAAATAATACATAATGAAGAGTTATAATTTAATCCTACTTAGTAGAGGGTTAAAAGTTATAAACCTAATAGAACTAAACTAAACAAGCGCCAAAGGTTAGTTTAAATTCGAATAACAAAGTTATAAACCTAATAGAACTAACCTAATAGAAATTATATTTCATATTTCTACACTCAACGAGTTTACTATGACCAAATGATTTATTTCCATCCTCAAACTTCATTTATTTTGAAAACCATAAATTCATTTCCAGGCCATTTTCATTTTTATTTTTGAGAAAACCACATTCATTTCCAAATGTCATTTCTCCATTTTTACCATTTCTATTCATTTGATTCAACATACAATTCATTTTTGGTGTTAGCAAGCTAACGAAGGGACCAATTGGACATGTGCGATTAGACCTTAAATGATTTATAATTAAGTTCCATCTTTTTGCTCATTAATTATATAAAATCATTTAGTCACGAATTCATTCCACTATAGTATCATGACTGAGCTCACCCCAACGACATATCATTATGAAAGCAACTCGATCAATGTTTATCTAATGACCTTGTGATAAGTGTGTTTTTAACATCCCGCCCGACGTAGTCTAGGGTATCTGAGTACTATTTATAGAGATAGGCTTATAGAATAAACTCTATGCAAATAAAATGTTAAGAACTCACTGAGTACTCGAGGACTATTGGAAACACAGAAATTTACACATTTTTACATTCCCTTTTTAACTTAAAATCATACAGTTTCGACAAAATTCTTGTCAAAAAAAAATTAATTTTTACAAAATAATTAAAGCGCACTTAAAATATAAACATGCTAAATTTTAGTTAATTTTATAATTAATTTTGATGAATTTTGCTTATTTTCGACAGATTTGTACAAAGGCCGAAAAATGGCTCGGTGATCACTACTAGAAGAGCAAAACTAAGAAGCAATTTAAAGTATCGAGGTGAACTAAATTTCAGCCTAAGACGGTCCAAAATTATATGTATTAATTCATAATATAATTAATTTTAATTTATATCAAATTTAATTTGGGTTAATAAATTATTATTAATTAATTATGAAAAAGCGGTCTAGTTGAACTAAACCGAGTGAACCGAACCGACCAAGAAATGGATAGCCCAAAAACCATCCCAAGATCTGATCCAAATCAGCTTATCAGATGATTATTTAAGATTGCAAAGAGGCCCTTGAAGACTTCTTCAAGTTGCATTCAAACCCTTCCACAATTGGTGGCTTTATAGATTTGCCTCAAGCCTAAATTGACAAAGTTGAAACTAGCAACCTTGCCACATGTGTGGCCGGCCAAGGGTGGGCTCTTTAGCTGATAATTTTAGCTGGTCATTTTAGAAACACAACTCAAGCATTCACATCTTTCCTCACTTCTGTTCACTTTCTTTCTTTTTTTCCATTCCAAAATTCCCTTGCTCTCTTGCCGATTTCTCTTCTTGGGAAAGGGGCATTCATCATCTATTTGGAGCAGTAATTAAGTGTTCATAGTAGCCTTAGTTGACGAGGACAACAGAGAAGGAAGAATGGAGCAACTAGTCAAGCCACAGAAAAACACCGGATTTGATTCTTGTTCCCTATCTTTTTAATTTTTGTTGTTGTTATGCTGAACATATCTATGAATATTTATGTTGTTGGAATGGTTAATTTAATCAATTTGGCTTCAATTTAATTCGTGTTAGGTTGATTGCGTTTCGTTTGTTAAAATTATTAAAATTGTGTTATGTTGTTATAGGCCTTGGTAAGATGCTTCATTAAGTAAAATCATGAAGTTATTCTTGCATTACAACTGTTCGGTAACTAATGAATTAATTATTTAAATGGACTGAAATTGTAATTAATGGACAGAGTATTTAATCAGTGCATGTTTAATCATCTAATGTAGCTGAGGGTTGATTAGCAATGGTATCTGACGATACATTTGCATTGCATAACTTGCAAGATTATTGCGATTAAACTATTTCAAGGTAAGGATACTTTGTTACCTCACATAGTCTTTTAGGTGCTTATTAAATCGAGTTAATTGTTTGAATTGACATAGGGATATTATAATTATTTCGATTTAATAAGTATGTATGTGCAATAACATATTTTCCTATTAAGATTTGTTTAATCGATTGAATTGACATGGGGATATAGTCAAGAGATAAATGGATTTTGGTAGGTGACTATGTTCATAAGTTTGCAAATTACCGAGTTACCGTGAACTTATTCGTAACAATATAAATATGAGTTTAATAATTCTAAGTTAAGAAATGTAATTAATCTAAGACAATTATGTCATCTTGATTAAAATCATATTTTGAAATCATGCATTTGAGTTTTATTTATTTAGTCCACTTAGTTTAAAATCTTAGTTTTTAATCACCCTCTTCAAACAAAATATTTTTCTTCACCAAAGTGTTTTAAATAGCATTCATAAATAATTCTTTTCACAGTCCCTATGGGTACGATAACTTGACATTTACTTGTCACTTTATTACTTGTTGTGATTTTGTACACTCACACATTTCCGTCGTTCCAAGTTTTTGGCACCGTTGCCGGGGACTGTGTTTTAAAAAAGTCATTATTTGTGAAGTTGTTAGTTTTGCATTTTGGTTTATCTTTCTGTTCAAATTTTAACTTAGTTAATTTTTTTGTGATTATTTAAGGTGTTTATGAGTATTGACCGAATCATTGATTTATTCCCTGTAGACCCTGAGATTGAACGAACTTTTCGATAGCGAAGAAGACAAGCTAGTCAGAAAAGGACTGAAGAGATGAACTTCGAAAATCTGAATCAAGGAAACAGAGCAAACCTTGCTCAAAATCCTATCCTTATTGCTGATGATAGGGATAGACCTTTGAAACTGTATGCCGTGCCAGTATTTCATGATCTTAATTCAGGTATTAGGAGACCCGAAATTGAGGCACAACAGTTCAAGTTGAAGCCAGTCATGTTCCAGATGCTTCAAACAGTGGGCCAATTTAGTGGAATGCCTACCGAATATCCTCACCTACACTTAAGACTGTTTATGGAGGTGAGCGATTCTTTCAGGTTAGTAGGAGTACCCAAATATGCATTACGATTGAAGTTGTTCCCATATTCACTAAGGGACAGAACTCGAGTTTGGTTGAACTCATTACAACCAAACTCAATTTCAACATGTCAAGAGTTAGCAGAAAAATTCCTTATGAAGTATTTCTCGCCTAGCAAGAATGCTAAGTTGAGGAGCGAGATCATTGCTTTCCAACAAATTGATGATGAGTCATTGTATGAGGCATGTGAAAGGTACAAAGAATTATTACGGAAGTGCCCCCATCATGGAATCCCACATTGCAAACAACTTGAGACATTTTATAATGGTCTCAATCCTCACACGAGGATGGTAGTGGATGCTTCTGTTATTGGTGCTCTCCTTTCTAAATCTTATAATGAGGCTAATGAAATCATTGAGAGGATTGCCAGTAACAATTATCAATGGCCAACCAATCGAGCAGCGTAAGAAAGACGAGTCACTGGAATACATGAAGTAGACGCTCTTACTTCACTCGCATCTCAAGTATCATCAATATCCTCAATGTTAAAAAATATTACTACTAATGGGTGTAATAGTTTTGCAGCACAGCCACTGAATCAATTTGAAAATGTAGCATGTGTTTATTGTGGGGAAGGACATTTGTTTGAAGAATGTCCATCGAACCCAGAATCTGTGTATTACATGAGTACCAAAACCAAAATCGAGGAAGGAAAGGGCTGCATTCCAATTTCTATAACCCATCATGGCGAAACCACCTGAATTTTTCCTGGAGTAACCAAGAGGCAGGAACTAGTAACAATTATGTCCAACCTAGATCGACCCAGCCACCTAGTTTTTCCCAACAAGCTTAGAAACCAACTCAAGCTGAACTATCCAATAGCCTAGAGAATCTATTGAAGGCATACATGGTGAAAAATAATGCCTCTCTAAGAAATTTGGAGAATCAAGTGGGCTAGCTTGCAACTTAACTCAGAAATCGACCACAAGGTGCTTTTCCTAGTGATACAGAGAATCCAAGGAATCTAGGGAAGGAGCATTGTAAAGCGTTAACATTGAGGAGCGAAAAGAATTTAGAGCCCAATTCCGTCGAAATTGAGAAGGAGGCAGCTGACGCTCAAGACTCAGAGGAAGTTCAACCGAGTGTTGAAATTCTAGTTTCACCAGAAATTGAATCTGCAAAATCTGACAAGGTAACTTCTGAACCAGCTAATTCTGATCAACTAATAACTCTGTTAGATGTAGATTTGCCACAAAAAATGAATCAACCAATTCTATTAAAGAAACCTCCACCACCCTACCATCAAAGACTTTAGAAGCAGAAGTAGGAAATTCAACTCAAGAAGTTCCTAGACGTACTCAAGCAACTTTATATCAACATCCTGTTTGTTGAAGCACTTGAACAAATGCCGAACTACGTCAAATTCATGAAGGATATCCTATCTAAAAAATGAAGGCTTGGAGAATTTGAGACGGTAGCCCTAACGAAGGAATACAGTGCATATCTTCAAGACAAACTACCCCAAAAATTGAAGGATCCTGGATGTTTTACCATACCTTGCAATATTGGATCAACATATTGTGGTAAGACACTATGTGCCTTGGGTGCGAGTATCAACATGATGCCCATGTCAATATTTCAATTAGCAGATCAATCCTTAGCACATCTAGAAGGAAAAATCAAGGACGTATTGGTACGTGTAGACAAATTTTTCTTTCCTGCTGACTTTGTGACTCTAGACTTTGAAGCAGACAAAGAGGTGCCAATCATCCTAGGAAGACCATTCTTAGCAACTGGAAGGACCCTTATTAATTTGCAGAAGGGCGAGTTTACTGTCTGTATTTAGGATGATCAGGTAACATTTAACATTTTTAAGTCCATACGATTTCTTGACACAATTGATGATTATTCTGCAATGTCCGATTTAGAGGATTTAATCGTAAAGAAGGAACTCAATTATGTCGAGGACCCATTAGAACAAAATTTGACATTAGATCCTCCAAATGATGAAAAGGAGGATGAATACTTAGCTTTGTTAGAAGCTAATCAAAGGGGATTTAATCCGCAATCCCGCTTTGAATCTTTAGAGTTAGAGAAAAAGGTTATGCCCAACCAAAACGTCAATCGAGGAGCCACCTAAATTAGAATTGAAGGTACTTCCCTCACATTTGAAATATGTTTATTTAGGTAACTCTTCTACTCTTCCTGTGATTGTTTCAGTAGAATTAACTACTAAGTAAGAAGAGAAACTGATCATGGTGTTGAAACAATTCAAGAAGGCTATCGGAGGGACCATAGCCGATATTTGCGGAATTAGCCCATCTGTATGCATGCACAACATTATCTTAGAAAATGGCAAAAGGGATGATTGATGGACAACGAAGACTGAAGCCCATCATGAAGGATGTAGTTAAGAAAGAAATCATCAAGTGGTTAGATGCGGGTATAATTTACCGCATCTTAGATAGTTCGTGGGTAAGTCCAGTCCAGTGCATGCCAAAGAAAGGAGGTATCACGGTCATTGAAAATGAGAATAACGAGTTGATACCTACTAGAACGGTTACGATATGGAAATTTACATCGATTACCGGAAGCTGAACATGGCAACTAGGAAAGATCACTTTTCTTTGTCGTTTTTCGACCAGATGCTTGATAGACTAGCAGGGCAAGACTAATACTGTTTTCTCGATGTATACTCGAGGTATAATCAGATTACAGTAGCACCGAAAGATCAACACAAGACAATATTCTCCTGCCTCTACAGTACATTTGCATTTAGGCGCATGCCATTTGGTTTATGTAATGCATCTACTACATTTCAAATATGTATGATGTCTATTTTTACTGACATGGTTGAGAAATATTTGGAAACTTTTCTAGATGATTTTTCAGTATTCAGAGATACATATGATGATTGCCTAGCCAATCTAGCCAATGTACTAAGGCGATGCGAAGAAACAAACCTTGTACTTAACTAGGAAAAGTGTCATTTCATGGTATGATAAGGTATTGTTCTAGGGCATCGAATAACAAGACATAGAATCGAGGTAGATAAAGCAAAGGTAGATGTTACTGAGAAACTCCCACCTCCAATATTTGTAAAAGGTGTTAGGAGCTTTCTGGGCCACGCCGATTTCTATCGAAGATTCATCAATGACTTCTCCAAAGTTGCTAAACCCTTATGCAAATTATTGGAGAATGACACGGCATTTAAATTTGATGAGGAGTGCTTAAGAGCTTTCAACAATTTGAAGAGTCAGTTAGTCTCGGCACCCAGAATAGTCACACTAGACTGGGATTTGCCATTTGAATTGATGTGTGATGCAAGTGACTTCACGATCGGAGCTGTCATGGGTCAACGAAGGAACAAAGTTTTTCATCCCATCTACTATGCGAGCCGGACTTTGACAGGAGCTCAACTAAATTACATGGTAACAAAAACAGAGTTACTTGATATTGTGTTTGCTTTTGACAAGTTTCGATCTTAACTTATAGGTACCAAAGTGACTGTTTGTACGAATCACTCAGCAATTAAGTATTTACTTCCCAAGAAAGATGCTATGCCGAGACTGATCTGATGGGTACTTCTACTTCAATAGTTCGATCTAGAAATTCAAGATCGAAAGGGAGTGGAAAACCAAGTAGCAGACCAGTTGTCCAAATTGGAGTCGCAAGAAGGGAACTCTCCTCTTATACCAATTCGAGAGACGTTTCCAGATGAACACATACTGAAGGTAAATCATGTCCATAATACCCCTTGGTTTGCTGATATTGCTAACTTTTTAGCTTGTGGTTGATGCCGATTGATAAGACGTATCATCAAAAGAAAAAGTTTCTTCACGATGTGAAGTACTATTTCTGGGAAGAACCGTATTTGTTTAAAAAGTGTGCAGATCAAATGATCAAGAGATGCGTGGCAGAAGATGAAGTACATAATATTTTATACCATTGTCACTCAGCTCCGAGTGGGGGACACTTCGGAGGTACACATACTGCAACCAAGGTATTGCAAGTTGGATTCTTTTGGCCAACACTATTCAGATATGCATATGCTTATGTAAAGAGTTGTGATTGATGTCAAAGGGTTGGAAATGTCACCAACAGAAATGAGATGCCTCAAACAAACATCATTAAGGTAGAATTATTCGATGTTTGGGGTATTGACTTTCTCGGTCCTTTCCCTCCCTTTTTTGGTCACAAGTACATATTAGTAGCAGTAGACTATGTGTCTAAGTGGGTTGAGGCAGAGGCATATCCGACAAATGAGGCTAAGGTTTGGAACCCCAAGAGCCATCATCAGTGATGAAGGGTCCCATTTTGTGAACAAGTGGTTGAAATGATTATTAGATAAACATGAAATCAAACACAAGGTCACTACAGCTTACCATCCGCAGACGAATGGGCAAGTTGAATTGGTAGACAAGGAGATCAAAGGCATACTTGAGAAGGTAGTTTGCCCGAACCGATGAGATTGGTCCAAAAGACTGGATGGTGCTTTATGGGATTGTAGGACAGCATACAACACACCTTTAGGGATGTCACCCTATAGGTTAGTATTTGGGAAAGCCTATCATCTACCCTTGGAGTTAGAACACAAAGCTTACTAGGCTCTCCAACGACTCAACTTGGATCTTAAAAGTGCCAAAGAGAAATGGATGCTTCAACTTAAGGAGTTAGAAGAATTCCGAATGTCTTCATACGAGAATGTCAAATTACTTAAGGAGAGACTCAAGAAATGGCATGACAAGCACATTCGAGTTTGAGAATTTGAAGCAGGTCAACAAGTCTTGTTATTCAATTCCAGATTAAGGTTCTTTCTAGGTAAGTTAAAATCAGGTTGGTCTGGTCCATTTATGATTCATCGAGTCTATCCATACGGAGTCGTTGAACTTTAAGGTAAGGGAGGTAATTTTCGAGTTAATGCTCAACGCTTGAAACATTACTGGGGAGATAAAATTGAACGGAATCAAATCTCGTTCATTTTGTCAAATATTTAATTTTTCTTGTTCTTTTCTTTGAATAAATGATTTAGGGTATATTTTCGAAATTACTATGTTTAAATAAATTCTGTCTAGGATATTGGAACTTAAGCAGGATCGCTTGTGACCTTTCCAATCTTTCTTGGGTATTGATTTTAATATAATTTCCCAATAAATTATTCCTAAATAACAAAATAAATTTTATTTTTCAAATAAAATGGTCAATGTTGATCCAAGTTTTATGTTGCAACTCAATTTTGAATTTTCATTAAGTCTAGGAACTTAATTGAATTATTTTAAAAATCTGTTGCTCTTTTGTAAATATTAAAATTAGATGCCTTTTTTGTAAATATTTTCAGGAAGCATCTAGAATAAATGTTTTAGTTCAATCAAAAAAGAAAAAAAAGATGATAATTATTAATATATAATTATATCCATTATAATATATATTAATTATTATCGACTTTATTTAGAGTTAGGATTAGTTTTAATTTAATCATATTTTATTCAATAAGTTTTTATCTTAATAAATTAATAGCAAATAATAATTTAATATGCATTATATTAATTATTAATTGTTATTTACTTTGAGTAGAATTAAAACTTACAATTTTTAAGAATTCTACTTTAGCTCCTACTCCTTTAACTATAAATTCCACCCATCTATTCTTTTTTTTTTTCATTCATACACCATTCCCTCCAAAAACACCAAAACCCTTAAGTGTCGAAACCTCCTAACAATTCCCTAGCCACAACATCGCCCAGCTAATCGGTCAGCAACACCTCGCGCGCGCTCACACTAGGCCTGCTCAACGATCCATACGTTGCTCACATCTATCCCCTGCTATGCGCTACTGCCTTGCATACCCGAGCGGCACACCACCCTTTCACCCATCCTTAGCCAAAAACCCCTCAACCTATTTTAATTTGTCATCTTTTGATTCAAAATTATTTTTCTTAAAAGCTCTTAATTTTTACTAAAAAAGGTGGTAATACCAATTTTTCTCTTAAATTTTAATTTAATTATCTAATTTTTTAATTTTTTAATTTATTAATATTTTATATTAATTAATTTTTTCAGAAAATAATTGTTACCATCTTATGATTAGGTTAATCATACCTCACAAGAGAACTCGGGCATCTGCACAAATTGACGAATCACAAAACAAGTTCCACTGTGAAGAAGTCAAAGCAAGATAAGAGAATATCTTCAAGAATCAATAGATGCAGCCAGAGAAAGGTTTCACATTGAAAGAAAGCAACTATATTAGTTTTATGGCGCGTATTCGCCAGGTTGCTGAAACTCTCAATTGGGAGTTGTTTTGTGAGAAGAGACCTAATGTGGATGAAGAGTTAGTACACGAAATCTATGCGAATTTAACCTCAAGAGAGTTGATGAAAGTTCCAGTTCACGGAATCAAGGTACCAATAACTTCAAACACTATTAATGAGTTCTTTGGATTACCTGATTTCGAAAATGACGAATATTCCTCCTTGATGAGCAATATAGAGTCTGAAAATTTGTAAGAAATTCTCGAGCAACTTACAGTTTCAGGTTCTAAGTGGACTGTGTCAAAGCAAGGAATCTACACTTGTCGAAGAGAATATTTGACACCACTCACAAAGGTATGGTTCTACTTCATCCAATTCAACCTTACGCCTAGCTCACATGGGACTACAATCTCATTAGAGCGAATGGTCTTATTATACTCAATTTTAACTGGGAAGACCATTGATGTGGGAAAAATCATCTTGAGGGAAATGTCAAAATTGTGCCGTTAGACATTCACGTTCTGGCCCAACTTACTTTCCCTTTACGATAACAATTTTATGCTTGAAAGCTAAAATTCTTGCAAACGTAAAGAAGACAAACTATAGCCAGGGCACATCATAGATTGGGACCTCTATCGAATAGTTGGAGACTCTGTTATACAGCAACAAGTTGAAGAAAGTGAGGATCCCGAAAAAGAAGAAGAAGATCATACAGAGATCGAGTCAGTGCAATCGGCTGAAGTCCCTGATAAGGTGGAACCAATGGAACCAGAAGCTGAACCTGATATCAAGACTTCAATGTTCAAAGCTCAACTGCCTCGTCCAGATCTTCGAGATGAGTTGACAAAGTTGATGGACATAATGAAACATATGTAGTGGTAGCAACAAGCTTACTAGAAATACTCAAAAATAAGGGATGACTCGATGAGAAGTGCTCTTACGAAAATTTACAATGACCCATTTATTTTTGTGCCTGAGTTTCCAGATTACATATTTGAACCATGGAGCCCATTATCGAAAACGGAGCGAAGCGATTCATGCAAAAACAATAATGATGGAGCAAAAGATGAGTCGAATTCGGAAGGATCTGCAAATAAATAAAGGGGGGATCTCGACTTTATTTTATTTATGTTCTTAGGTTATTTTAGGATAAAGTTAATTAGGAATTTTTGCATAATAAAACAAGAGATGGAAATCATTAATAAAATTGAACAAGTCGCGAAGTATAAAGTGTGGCAATAGATATATATATGTCTAGGATTGGATTTAGAAAGAGCTTGGTACTTAAGCAGTCAAATTGACTCACCTCCTCTTTTTTAGAATCCTACCTTGTGTATAGTATCTATTTAATTTAAACAATGAGAACATTGTTCATTTTAAGTAGGGGACTAGAAAATTGAAATTATTTCCACTCAAAATAAATAGTTCTTTTAATTATGATTAGGATATATTTTTTCAATAATTTAAAATTTTGTTAAGTATGCTAAACTTCAAAGATAAATAAAGTTCATTATTTCAATAAATTGTTATGTTAGCTGAATAATGACATAAATGTATTTTTAATAAAGCATGCAAATCGTACCATAAAATTTTTAGTTCCTAAAGAAAGGTAGGCATGCATGAAAGTTTAAGTCTCTAGAATTGAATTAGTAGTTTCTTGAGGTGAAATCCTAGGAAGCATGAAATGTTAAAAATGATTTAGGCAACTCTTGTTTGGACCGTTTGAGCCTTTCAAGCCAACCTTGATGAAATTTTATCCTTTGAAACCCAACTTTCAGACTATGTGACCTAATTTTATTTGAACCATTGCAATATTTAGCCATCACTTCTCTGTTAATTATCTTTAAATTGTCCTAAACACTAGACTCAGTACTATTCAGAATATTCTTTGAAAATAAGTTTGGGGGAGTTGAAAGAAGTATCAAATGCTCTAAAAATTATAGTACATATAGTAAAGTGCTCAAAAGAAAAAGAGCACATGTACTTGAAAGAAAATAGATGTACAAAGGAGCATGTGAAAGCAAAGTAAGTTCGTGTATTGAGGGAAATTATTCCAAAGGTCTGGTTGAAGCTGAGTCTAGGATTTAAAAGCCTAAATTTATCTATCTTTTACCTACCTCTAGCCTAGCTATGTTACAACCTTTTTAAAGACCTTTGATTCAAGTTTTCTATGCTACCTACATTAGTGGAGAGAAATTGCTATGTTCAACATATGAAGGCATAAGTTAAACTTAATGATTGCAGCTTAATCTTTAATAAGGAAATAAAATCAAATTGGTAAGGGTTAACATGTCTTGTCAAGGAAGCATTTAGTCTAATTGTGCTATCATAATAGTTGTTGAGATTAATGTGAACGATATGTATACTTAAGTAGCATAACTATAAAATTTCTTATTTTTGAGCATAAGTATATTAAATTCATAATTCTAGGAAGAATGTTATTCTGAAGGAATTTTTCAAAGGTGTTTTCTGAGTAATTATTTTTAATTTGTGCATTACTCGGGACGAGCAATGAATTAAGCTTGGGGGTGTGGAAACACGAAAATTTACACATTTTTACATAGCCTTTTTAACTTAAAATCATACAGTTTCGATAAAATTCTTCTCGAAAAAATAATTAATTTTTACAAAATAATTAAAGTGCACTTAAAATATAAACATGTTGAATTTTAGTTAATTTTATAATTAATTTTGATGAATTTTGGTTATTTTTGATAGATTTGCATAAAGGGCGGAAAATGGCTTAGCACACACTGTTAGAAGTGCGAAATCGAGAAGCAATTTGAAGTATCGAGGAAAACTAAATATCAGCCTAAGACGGTCCAAAATTATATGTATTAATTTGTAATATAATTAATTTTAATTTATATACAATTTAATTTGGGTTAACAAATTATTATTAATTAATTATGAAAAAGTGGTCCAGGTAACTAAACTGAGTTAACCGAACGGACCAAGAAATGGACAGCCCAAAAACCGTCCCAAGAGCTGACCCAAATCAGCTTATTAGATGATTATTTAAGCTTGCAAAGAGGCCCTTGAAGACTTGTTCAAGTTGCATTCAAACCCCTCCACAATTGGTGGCTTTATAGATTTGCCCCAACCCTAAATTAGTAAAGTTAAAACTATCAACCTTGCAACATTTGTGGCCAGCCACGGGAGGGCTCTTTGGCTAATAATTTTAGCTATTTTTATCAGCCCTCTTCAGCTATAAAAACCCCCTTAGGCTAGTCATTTTGAAACACGCCTCAAGCATTCACATCTTTCCTCTCTTCTCTCCATTTTCTCTCTTTTTTTCCATTCCAAAATTCCCTTGCTCTTTTGCCAATTTCTTTCTTGGGAAAGGGGCATTCATCAGCTATTTGGAGCAGCAATTAAATGTTCATAGCAGCCTTGGTCGACGAGGACAACGGAGAAGGAAGAACGGAGCAACTAGTCAAGCCACGAAAAAACACCGGATTTGATTCTTGTTCCCTATCTTTTTAATTTTTGTTGTTGTTATGCTGAACATATCTATGAATATTTAAGTTTTTGGAATGGTTAATTTAATCAATTCAGCTTCAATTTAATTCATGTTAGGTTGATTGCATTTCATTTGTTAAAATTATTAAAATTGTGTTATGTTTTTATAGGCCTCGGTAAGATGCTTGATTAATTAAAATCATGACTAAGTTATTCTTGCATTAAAATTGTTAGGTAACTAATGAATTAATTATTTAAACGGATTAAAATTGTAATTAATGGACACAGTACTTAATCAGTGCATGTTTAATCATCTAAGGTAGCTGAGGGTTATATTAGCAACGGTATCTGACGATACATTTGCCTTGCATAACTTGCAAGATTATTGTGATTAAACTGTTTCAAGGTAAGGATACTTTGTTACCTCACATAGTCTTTATATGCTTATTAAATCGATTTAATTATTTGAATTTACATAGGGATATGTACAAGAGATTATTTCGATTTAATAAGTATGCATGTGCAATATCATATTTGCCTATTAAGATTTGTTTAATCGGTTATATTGACATTGGGATATAGTCAAGAGATAAATGGATTTTGGTAGGTGAGTACGTTCATAAGTTAGCAAATTACAGAGTTGCCGTGAACTTATTTGTAACAATATAAACATGAGTTTAATAATTCTAAGTTAAGAAATGTAATTAATCTAACACAATTATGTCATCTTGATTAAAATCGTATTTTGAATTCGTGCATTTGAGACTTATTTATTTAGTCCACTTAGTTTAAAATATTAGTTTTTAATCACCCTCTTCAAACAAAATATTTTTCTTCACCAATGTGTTTTAAATAGCATTCATAAATAATTCTTTTCACAGTCCCTATGGGTACGATAACTCGACATTTACTTGTCACTTTATTACTTGTTGCGATTATGTACACTTGCACATTTTCATCGTTCCAACTACAAGTACACCCTCGGGAAAAGTCTATGTTAGGGTGAGCTTGGTGGTTGGTGAAGTTTCTTTACAAAGTACATGCCACCCTAGTTGATAGACTATTAGTGCCTATTTCTTCATATGGTTAGTCTTATAATTTTTGTTGAAGTAAATAGTTGGCCTGGAGAAGGTTAGTTAGAATGATACAAGATCTTTGATATTGAGGGGGAAAACATTTAAGAAGAGAGAGAAAGTTATTAGTCATGGTTGTCGAAGGAGGGGTTGTGGGGAGAATGAACTTTGCCACAAAGTTTCTCCCCGTGCATGCCTGTATAAAGCCAGTATTGGCTTCTTGGCTAAGCTTTGTCCTTTCTTTGGCAAACTTTATTTTCTTTCAAAATTCTCCCTGCAACACTTGGAAAGCTCTAGAACTAAGGATAGCTTGAAGGTTTTGGGTTCATTGTATTCAGCAAATTCCATTAACGTTTGATAACTGGTAAGTATCGATGAAACTTAACTTATTATCATGGCTATTGAAAGGGCTTTAAGGTTTCATACTCTTAGATTAGTTTAGAAGCAAACTTCTAGGTTTTGGGTTTCCTAATTTAGTATTCTTGAAAACTTGTTTAGCTTTTCTGAAGGATGTAATTTGATAAGTTGATTATTTAATTCATAGCTCATGAGACTCCTAAAGGCTCTCGAGAAAAAAGCAAGAGACATGCAGTCTAAGCCTTGTTGTATTTTCTGGTGATTTCCCTTTTACCCCATGTATGTGTATCGTGCTCCTATTCATGTCTGGTTCAAGGTAAGTTCACATGTTAGGTGAAAAAGTCTAGTCATGTGTGTCTATGAAAGTGATGAAGAACCTTACTTTATGTTGATTCATTACACCTTTTCACTCTATAAAAGGAACCATATGGTCAAAATAAAGCAAAGTATTCATGGTGTTGCCTTTTATGGAATATCCATTGAACTGGTAGATTGCAGTACATGAAACATGACTTTGTAATGAATTCTTGGCATTTCTTTCAATGCAATGTGCATTGAATTGGCAGATCGTGGTACATGAACAATGGTTATATAGCCTCTAGTAAGGCAGGTACATTGCAAACTAGATCGGCTAGCATGGCAAAGGAAATGAACGGAATGAATAATCTCTAAACACGGACTCGGGTTTAGCCAAGACAAAGAAGGTTGTATTCATAAATACATGGGCGTAATTTATGTGCCAAAAAGCTTAGTATGTTATGAATCTGTGCGATTTTGGTTTTCGTCAGTTGGTTAATTGTGTTTACCACTAAGGAGTAATGGTCTATTTCTTTGCCTATCACATAGTTATCCAAGTGCCCGCCCTAGAACTCACAAAGTTTTATGAACTTACTTCGTTTATCTTTCCTTTTCACGATCTCCCAAGAAGTAGGAAGACTTAAAGGATTATGCTAGAGGATACTATTTACTATGATAATTATGATGTTTATTACTATGCATGATAGACATGAAGAGGGATGAGTTCATCGATTTACTACCCTTTTTAAGAATTCGTAGTTTGTAACTAAACTTTATATGTGCGTAATCGTAATGTTCTTTAGTTTTTTTTGAAAACTTTCATAATTAGAGATGTTCTGGCCCACTAATTGTAAATGTTTAATATTATTACCTTAACATTTCTAGTTGAACAAATGGAACTCGAGTCTCCACTAAATGCTTTTCTAAAAAGAAAATATTTTTTTTAGCTGAACGCGCCAATCCTAGCCCCTTCACGGGGGGTAGGTTTGGGATGCCATAAGCTTTTGGTAGTAAAGCCCCAGTTTAGTCTCTATCAATTTTTGCTAAGATGGTTTTTTTTGTAGCCAAAAAGGGAGAAAGTTTGTAAGTTTGAGAGATGAGATCGGTGAGGATATGGAGAGTCATGTCCCCACCCAAGAACAGGCTACTATAGCCAATAGCAATAATGTTAGGAATGTTGGGAATGCATTCAAGAACATGATCTCTGCTATGATGACTCAATTTTTTGAACAATTCATGGGATGTAAGTCTGGCCAACAGCGACAACCACAACCATAGCCTCAGCTACAACATCGTACTCCACCACACCTTAAAGTGGTACATTCAGCGCCACCTGTCGGTACTTGCTTCTACATTAGTTGTAGCTCCCCCTAAGTCTAATCTAGTCCGAAAGATTCAAAAAAGAGGGGCAAAGGAATTTTTGGGAGACAAGGGAGATGATCCATTGTGGTTGAATAGTGGTTATCTCGATTAGTAAGGTTAATGAAAGAGTTAAGTGTGACCAAGAGGATAGCCTACTATGCACCATATCTTTATTGTAAGGAGAAGTGTATCAATGGTGGGAAATTGTGAATAGTGTTACCCCTAAACATTTGATCAATTGGGAATTCATTTTAGAGAAGTTTTGTAAGAAGTATGTTAACTCAATGTTCGTCGAGCAAATGAAGAAGGACATCTTGTATATGAGTGCGAATTTTTACGGCTCAGTAGGTATTCCAAGAATATGTTCCCAATGAATAAGGACAAGTGCAAAAAATTTGAGTAGGGGCTTAGAGATGAACATTGCGCCTTGGTGGCGGCCTCTTAGTGTAAGACCCTGTTTGAAATAAAAACCACAACTCATAAGATGGAGTCGATTCTCAAAGAGAAGAGTAAGAATTATGAGAAAGAAAAAATGAAGAGAGGAAGATTTAGTCCTCCACCTCCCTTCAGCTTTAAGAAACCAGAGGATCTCTCCTATCCAACTTCGAGAAAATAGTCACACTCCATCAGTTATAACAAGAAGAGTCTTATAGGCCGGCAACATCTATGGCTAGCTCTTGTGGTTTCTAAATAGAGAAAGAGGGATATGAATTTTGTGGAAGAAGTCATGTAGAAGAGTGTAGACAGAAGATAGTAGCCTGTTATAGTTGTGGGTCTAGAGACCACATGATAAAGGATTGGCCCACCAAGTTTGAGTATACTATAGAGCAATTAGTTAGAAGCCTTTAGGGCAAAGCACTATAGTAAACAAGTTGATACGAAATAGCCCTCTAGTTGTGGGCGAGTACGTGTTTTTGGCAGATTTACTCCTCTTGAATTTTCACAAATTTGATGCTATATTGTGATTAGATTGGTTGAGTATGCATAATGCTATAGTAGACTGTCAGTCTAGAAGAGTGCGTCTGGCCAGTTCAGAGGGAAAGGAAATATTATTGATGACAAAAAAGTCAGAATTGGCAGAAAGGATTTATTCCTGCAGTTTCTGCCAGGAAATTGATTGTTCTGGGTGTAGATGCCTACATGACATTGTATACTGTAAAATATATAAGATTTTTCCTATATAATTCATCACCTTTTTTCTTAAATTTGTTGTTAAAACCAAGTAATTATTTGATAAATTAATGAAATATGCGAAAATATGAAATTAGGACATAAAAATTATTAGAATGTGATTTTATACTTTATTATATAGTTTTCATGCATATAATGGCTTATTTTATATTAATTTGAGCATATTATATTTTTAAGCTATAAAGTGGGTCATGTATGATTAAATTAAATAATAAAATATAAAGTTATATTAATGAAATATTAATTATACAATGTCCTTGAAGAGTTAAAGAAATCAGAGATTTTCCCGAAGATTTGCTGATGATCGAGCCTTAGTCCTGAGTTGTTGTAGCACTCAACTTGATCAAAAATGAAAGAAAAAATCAGCCACTTTTCCTCAATTCATGGTCGGCCACTCTTAGAGGAAGTTTCAAAGGATGGACACTCCTATTTTTATCAAACTAGCTCCCTTACCTCACCTATAAATAAGAGCTCATTTCTCACTTTTTCAATCATCCCTCATCCCATCATCTCTCACTCATTCATCATTCTCTCAAATCTTTTACCTATATTTCCCCTTCGTCATCCTTGCATAAGGATTTTAGCAATTAAGCCTCTTAAAGAACCCTTGGTCAGCTACCTTGAAGAGCCATCAGCAAAGGAACAAAGTAAAGAAGTGAAGGAGCCTCGTCAGTCAGAGTCTTGGGTGACAGCCACTCTGAATTGGGTTTAATCTTTCTTTTTTTTTTAAATTTAATTTAAAGATGTTTGCTAGGCATTCTTTGTTCTTGTTTACAACAATGATAGCTTAAATTTATTTAAGCTAAGATGATTATTTTGATTAAATAATATTTATTTGATTCATGCTTATAATGTTTGTCCCTCAATCGATCATGTTTTCAATTAAAATCAAGTATGTATTTCGTTCATACGTGATTGAATTGCACCTGAATTAGCTGAGCGATCCTAACCAGACGACGGTTAATGGACGCATAATTGAAATGTGCATGCTCAATTTAGATCCTAACCCGATTGAATTGTAGGTTGCATAACAACTCGAACCAAGCTTTATTATCTGCATAGTTTTTAGATTTGTGTGATTAAATTATTTCAAACCTAACACGTCCCTGTTTCCTCACACGAATGCTAAGAAACCCTTAGTAAATAAGGATCAGTAAAATGCGTATTTACTAAGTAAAGGATTTCGAGAGGACATAATATGGTTTCCAAACTCATGAAAGATCCAGTTGCCATGGAATGTTTTTCCGAATGTTATTAATCATGTTGATAATAAATTGAATTTAATTAAAGTAATTGTCCTAGTTTATTTATGTTATAAGTTTTTCAAATTGCGTTTAATTTTACTAAAATCTATTTCATTCATATAGTTTGGATACTTAGGACAATTTGCATTAGGGATCGTTGCATTTAGTTTAATATATTTTAATCACCACTTCTCAACTATATTGTGTTTTTATTTACTAAATTGTTAATATAATTTTAAAAATTAAGTGACTTAGCATAAATACAATCCCTGTGGAGACGATAACTCGATACATACTTATTACTAGATAACGATTGTGTACACTTGCACAAACCCTAACATTACAAGTTTTTGGCACCGTTGCCGGGAATTGTCAACTGTTGCCATAGTCATCTTTTTTCATGAAATTATTTATTTTCAATTTGATTTATTTCTAACATTACTAACTTATTCTTTTTAATTTTTGTGGTTTTTTTTCAGGTGTCTATGAGCATAAGGCGAACTATCAATTTACTCTTTGTAGACCCCAAAATTGAGTGAACTTTCAGACAAAGAAGACGTGAACAAATAGCTGAAAGACAAGTCGAGATAGACCGTGGAAATCAAAATCAAGACCAAGGTAAGGAAGCCAATTATGTACGAAATCCTATCCTCATTGCCGATGATAGGGATCGATGCATCTGACAATATGCTATGCCACTTTTCAGTGAGTTAAACCCAAGAATTAGAAGGCCAGATATTGAGGCAACCCAATTTGAATTGAAACCAGTGATGTTTCAAATGCTACAAAAGGTGGGCCAATTTAGTGGTATGCCCACGGAAGATCTACATCTCCACCTTCGATTGTTTATAGAGGTGACTGATTCATTCAAGATAGCTAGTGTGACTGAAGATGCACTGAGGTTGAAGTTTTTTCCGTACTCGTTGCGAGATCGAGCACGAGCATGGCTCAATTCATTGCCACTAAGTTCCATATCTACATGGCAAAAATTAGCAGAGAAATTTTTGGTTAAGTATTTCCCACCTAGCAAGAACGCTAAGTTAAGGAACGAGATCACAACTTTCTAACAATTGGATGATGAGTCTTTGTATGAGGCTTGGGAGCGATTCAAGGAGTTACTTCGTAAGTGTCCTCATCATGTGATTCCTCATTGTATCCAGTTGGAGATATTCTATAATGGTCTCAATGCACATACAAGATTGTTGGTAGATGCTTCCGCGAATGGTGCAATTTTGTCTAAGTCTTATAATGAGGCTTATGAGATCATCAAGAGGATCGTGAGTAATAACTATCAATGGCCAACAAATCGAACAACTTCAGGAAGACGTGTAGTCGGAGTTCACGCAGTTGACTCTCTCACTTCGTTATCAGCTTAGATATCGTTTATTTCCTCCATGTTAAAACAGTTAACCACTAATAGAACTAATAATTTTGCAGCTCAGCAACAAAGTCCGTTTCAAGTAGTTTCTTATGTGTACTGCGGGGAAGGTCATTCTTTTGAGAATTGTCTATCAAATCCCGAGTCAGTTTACTATGTGGGGAACCAATATCAAAATATGAGTGGAAAAGGACCCCAGCCCAGCTTCTACAATCCTTCATGGCGTAATCATCCTAACTTTTCTTAGAGCAACCAAGGAAATGAACTGAACAACAACTTATTGTAGCAAAGACCCAACCAATCTCAAGGGTTTATTTAGCAAGATCCAAAACCACCTCAAGCTGAGGCATCAAACAGTTTGGAGAACTTGTTGAAAGTGTACATGGCAAAGAATGACGCTTTGATCCAAAGCCAAGCAGCAACATTGAAAATTTTGGAAAACCAAATGGGTCAATTGGCTACGAAGCTTCATAATAGACCACAAGGAACCTTACCGAGAAATACTAAGAATCCAAGGAATTTGGGTAAAGAACATATCAAGGTAGTGGCATTGCAAAGTGGTAAGAATCTGGAACCCCAATTGATTAATGTCCAAGATGAGCATGTTGAAAAGGAGGGAAGTTAACTAGATGTTAAACTTCCTACACCAAAGGAATCAGAATCTGCAAAGTCTGAGAAGGTAAACCCTGAATTAGTGAATTTAGATAATTTAACATCTTCTTTGGATACAGATTTACCTACTCAGAAAAGTTGTCCGGTTCAACCAAAAGTTCCATCACCTCCATATCCGCAAAGATTACAACAAGACAAGTAAAAACATGAGGTGCAATTCAAGAAGTTTTTGGAGGCTTTACACATCAATATTCCATCAGTGGAGGCTTTAGAACAAATGGAGACTTATGCAAAGTTTATGAAGGATATATTGTCCAAGAAGAAACGACTGAGTGAGTATGAGACTATTTCCTTGATAAAGGAGTGGAGTGCGTTCTTGCAGAACAAATTGCCACCGAAATTGAAAGACCCAAGAAGCTTTACTATACCCTGTAACATTGGTGAATCTTACTATGGTAAAGCTTTGTGTGACTTAAGAGCGAGTATCAACTTGATGCCTAAGTCTATTTTCAAGATGTTAGGGATAGGTGAAGTAAGTCTTACAACTGTGACGCTTCAGCTAGCAGATCGATCTTTAGCATATCCCGAAGGAAAGATCGAGGATGCTTTGGTAAGAGTCGATAAATTTATTTTTCCTACTGATTTCATTATGTTAGAATTTGAAGCAGATAAGGAAGTGCCAATTATCCTTGGGAGACCTTTCATAGCCACAGGGAGAACGTTAATTGATGTACAAAAAGGAGAACTCACCATGCGAGTTCAAAACGATCAAGTAACTTTTAATATTCTTAAAGCGATGAAATTTCCTGATCCGGCAGAGGACTGTTTAGTTATGGAAGAGATAAAAACATTGGTTTTTATGGAAAACAATTTTGAAGAAGATCCATTGGAGCAAGCCTTAGATCTTAACCCTTTGGAGGATGAAAAAGGTGAAGAAAACATGGCTTTGATGGAAGCTAATCTGGGAAATTTTATTCAGTCCACACAGTTTGAACCATTGGAGTTAGAAGTTAGAGAATTTGTGCAACCCAAGTTGTCAATTGAAGAACCCCCTAAACTCGAACTAAAGGTACTTCCTTCCCATTTGAAATACATTTATTTAGGTGATTGTTCTACTTTTCCTGTGATTATTTAAGCGAAACTGATGAAAGATCAAGAGGAGCAACTAATTGTTAGTCTAAAGAAACTTAAGAAAGAAATTGGTTGGACCATAGCTGATATTCGAGGTATAAGCCCTTCTTTTTGCATAGATAAAATAATTTTAAAATAAGGTGAACGAGCTCGAATTGATGGGCAAAGGAGGCTCAATCCTATTATGAAAGAAGTTGTGAGAAAGGAAGTGATCAAATGGTTAGATGAAAGAATCATCTATCCTATTTTAGATAGTTCGTGGGTAAGTCTGGTGCATTGTGTGCCAAAGAAAGGTGGAATCACGATTGTTGAAAATGAGCGTAACAATTTAATTCCAACGAGAAGTGTTACCGGTTGGAGAATCTGTATTGATTACAGAAAGTTGAACAAAGCCACTCGAAAAGAACCAATTTTCATTGCCCTTTATGGATCAAATGTTAGATCGACTGGTAGGTAATGAATTTTATTGTTTTTTAGATGGCTATTCGGGATATAACCAAATAGTTGTAGCCCCGGAGGACCAACATAAAACAACCTTTACTTGTCCATACGGTACGTTTGCTTTTAGGCGAATGCATTTTGGTTTATGCAATACACCTGTAACTTTTCAACGATGCATGATGGCAATATTTACTGATATGGTTGAAAATTTTGTTGAGGTTTTCATGGATTATTTTTCTATTTTTGGTAACACTAATAATATCTATTTGAGTAATTAGGCTAAGGTACTGAAGAGATGCGAAGAGATGAATCTTGTCCTTAATTGGGAAAAATGCCATTTTATGGTTAAGGAAGGGATTGTCTTAGGCCATAGAATTTCAAAGAAAGGAATTGAAGTCGACAAAGTAAAGGTGGACGTAATTGAAAGATTACTAACCCCAATTAATGTGAAAGGAGTCAGAAGTTTCTTAGGCCATGCCGGTTTTTACCGAAGGTTTATCAAGGATTTCTTGAAAATTTCTAAGCCGCTGTGTTTGTTGTTAGAGAAAGATACAGTGTCCGCTATGTTTATTGTTAGAGAAAGATACAGTGTTCGATTTCAACAAAGCATGTTTGGAAGCTTTTGAAGATCTAAAGAAGCGGTTAATCTCAGCCCCAATAATCATTACATCTAATTGGAACTCACCTTTTGAGTTAATATGCGATGTAAGTGACTATGTCGTTGGAGCTATGATGGGTCAAAGAAAAAATACAGTGTTCCACCCCATTTACTATGCAAGTAGAACCTTGAAGGGAGCCCAACTCAATTATATGGTAACTGAAAAGGAACTATTTGCTATAATTTTTACTTTTGACAAATTCCGCTTATATCTTATAGGTACCAAAGTTACAGTATTTACTGACCATGCGGCCATTAAATACTTGCTCACGAAGAAAGATGCGAAATCGAGGCTAATTTCGTTGGATACTTTTACTCCAAGAATTTGACCTTGAGATCCAAGACAGAAAAGGTGTTGAAAATCAAGTGGCTGACCATCTGTCGAGGTTAGAGCAAGATGAGGTAACTCAATCACATGTGTCTATCAACGAGAATTTCCTAGATAAGCACTTATTTGAGGTGAGTCAAATTCATGAAAGACCTTGGTTTGCTGATTTTTCCAATTATCTTGCATGTAGAATAATTCCTCGAGAAATGACATACCAACAAAGGAAGAAATTCCTTCATGATAGTCCGTATTATCTTTGGGAGGATTTGTTTTTGTTTAAACAGTGTGCAGATAATATAATTCGAAAGTGTGGAGCTGAAAGTGAGATTGCTGAGATTTTGCATTCATCTCCAAGTGGGGGACACTTTGGTGGTTCACGTACTATAGTAAAGATTTTGCAAGCAGGTTTCTTTTGGCCTACACTATTTAAAGATGCTTACGCTTATGTAAAGAACTGCGATAAGTGCCAAAGAACCAGAAATATATCAAGGAGGAATGAGATGCCCTTAACAAATATTTTGGAGATTGAGTTATTCGACGTATGGGGCATTGACTTTTTAGGCCCGTTTCCTTATTCGTATAGGAACAAATATATCTTAGTTACTGTGGACTGTGTATCCAAATGGGTTGAAGCTGAAGCATACCTTACAAATGATGCTAAGTAGTCATGTGATTCCTACATAAGCATGTGTTTACACAATTTGGGAGACCAAGAGCTATTATTTGTGATGAAGGTTCTCACTTTGTGAACAAATGGCTTAAGTGGTTGCTTGACAAATATGATGTGAAGCACAAGATTGTTACTGCCTATCAGCCCCAGTCCAATAGGCAAGTTGAAAGAGTAAACCATGAAATCAAAGGTATCCTTGAAAAGGTAGTACGCCCTAGCAGAATAGATTGGTCTTGAAGGCTCGATGATGCATTATGGGCCTATCGAACAACATTTAAGACTCCGTTAGGAATGACTCCTTATCGGTTAGTCTTTGGAAAGGCATGTCATTTGCCATTAGAATTGGAGAATAAAGCTCACTGGGCTTTCAAGCAGTTAAATTTTGATCTTAAGCAAGTCGTTGAGAGAAGGATGTTACAACTGGATGAGTTGGAAGAGCTGAGGTTATTTTCCTATGAGAATGCCAAAATGTGTAAAGAAAGATCAAAGAGATGGCATGATACTCATATACAATTTCGCGAGTTTAAAGAAGTTTAGAAGGTGTTGTTGTTTAATTCAAGGCTGAAGTTATTTCCTAAGAAGCTGAAATCCCGATGGAAATGACCCTATACCATTTATTGAGTTTATCCTTACGGATCTATTGAATTATACGAAAATTATGGAGGTACGTTTAAAGTTAATAGTCAACGTCTCAAACACTATTGGGATGGTGAAGTTGAGCGAATTGAATCCTCGCTGATCTTAACAGACCCTTAAATTTTCATGAACTCATTGTGTAAATAAATAAATAATTAGAACTTATTTTCTTAATTTATTACAATTAATTAATTCTATCTAAGGAGATTGGAACTTAACCGGGACCACTGTGAACCCTCCAACCTTTCCTGGGAATTAATTTAATGTAATTTGTTACGA
Organism: Gossypium raimondii; assembly: GCF_025698545.1. Taxonomy (NCBI): domain Eukaryota; kingdom Viridiplantae; phylum Streptophyta; class Magnoliopsida; order Malvales; family Malvaceae; genus Gossypium; species Gossypium raimondii. The sequence continues at coordinate 35,576,721 of NC_068574.1, read as the reverse complement.
AAAAATTTTCTAATTAAAAGTTTTAAGTTTCATTTGTTCAGTTTAAATTTTAAATCGTTATGTTAATAAAGGGGGTCAAATTTGGCCTAAGTACTAATCAGTTTTTTTTAAGATACAGTTTGAGTTTGAGGCCCAAGACAACAAAAAGGAGGGAAAAATCTATGCCTTGCCGTCACACCCATTACTTGCCACCCAAGTAACTTTAATGTACCTAAATTTTTGCTACATGTTGCCCTAACTTTTCCCTATATAAACTCCTCTCCATTCTACTAATTTTTATATCCCTAAAAGTAATTTGCCTACACCCTAAAATCTCTAAATCTCCCTTTTGTGCTGTCAACCTCAAATCTCGAAAGAAACCTAGTTCTTTTCTTCCTTTTGTTGAAATTCCCTACTGCCTCCGCACCATCCTTGCTGTTGTAAGATTTTTGCCGTCGCAAGTTATACCAACTTTGTCGATTCATCTTTTCTCTCTTGTGTAGAAACTCTGCCAAATTTTCGATTAAGTACCATGTCTCACAAAAGAACTAGACCGTTAAAGACTACTCCAGAAAACCCGATTGTGGTTGATGAAAAAGTGAAAGAGTGATTTGATTCAATTTTCAAGCATCAACCTATGATGCCGGAAAATGGTTTTACTCTGAAGAGCAATCGTGTGATGGTTGTTCCTATGCCAATTAGAAAGATAATCAATACTCTCAAGTGGGAACGATTTTGTGATGCTCGTTCACTTCTCGATGATGAACTAGTCCGAGAATTCTATGCTAGTTTGAGTACGCAAGATGCTACTGAAGTCATTGTTTGAAAGAAAAATGTACCTCTTACTTCTAAGTCCATCAATGATTTGTTTAATTTACCTAATGTTGAAGAAGATGAGTACTACGCTATGATGAGAAATATCAATTAGGATTTTCTTCAACAAGTGCTTGATGTTGTGACAAATCTAGGATCCCAATGGATTATAAGAAAGTATGGGAGCCATTCTTGTCGAAGAGAATACTTGAAACCAGTAGCAAAGGTATGGTTTTATTTTGTTCGTTACAGTTTTATGCCTATCTCACACAATCCACCATCTCGATAGAACGGATGCTCTTGTTATATGCAATCTTGATAGAAAAATCCATTAATGTTGGGAAAATTATCCTCAAGAAGATTCATGATTGTGCTAAAAAGAAGGCAGGAAGTGTTTATTTCCCATCATTAATCACTTCACTTTGTTTAAGGGCTCGTGTTAAAGCACAAGCAAATCTGAAGGGGCAGTACGTTAAACGGTGTATTACCAGTCATGATCTTGAAAGGTTGGTAGAAAGAGTGGATGAGTTGAACCAAGGTGAGCAAGAGGAACCAACTGAGCCAGAAACTGAAGAGTTAATGAATAAAACAGAAACTGAAGTTGATTTAGTTACCGACACTGAAGAAGAAGAATCTGATAAGGAACCAAATAGTCCTCAACTAGCTGAAGGAGCTGAAAACCCTAAACCTAGGGTTGAGCCAGAAGAAGAACCAGTCAAGCTAAGTGTTGAATTACAACTTCCATGTCGATTTTTGCAAGTACTTCAAGGAAATCAGAGTTGTCAATTTTGATGGATATGTGCAAGTTCATGCACAATCAACAACAAACTTATTGGAAATATGCAAAAATTAGAGATGATTCAATTCAAAATACTTTTAAGAATATCTCTAATACTTTTGTTCCTGAGTTCCTAGATGCTGTCTTTGAGACATGGATAGGAGAGACTGACGATGCAAGCGAAGATGGAGCTAAAGAAGACAAAGGGAATAAGTTAGAAAAATAAAAGGTGGGATTCTTGTCTTTTTATTTATTTAATTATTTTTAGGTCTTTAGGAATTTATTTCTTTAGTAATTAGAAATTATTTTTGAAAAATAAAACATAGCAAGCATGAATAAATACTTCTTTAGAAAGAAAAAGATTAAGTGATGTGGAAATGGGAATGAACATGTCTAGGATTAGGTTATTAGGAAAGACTTGGTATTTAAGCAGTCTTAATGACTCACCTCTCTTTCTTTACAACCCTACCTGGTGTTTAGTTTTCATTTATTACTTTATTCTCGAAATTAGGACATTGCTTCTTTTTAAAAGGGGTAAGGCAAATAATTGCTCGAAATTTTTCAAATTTTCAAGTATGTTTCAAATCATTTCTTTCATAAGTATGTTTTAAGAAATGAATGTTTAGAGAAATTATTTTTAATAAGATAGCTTGTATGTAAGCATGAATGATGATTCTATCTGAGTGATTGTATGTTATCATGAAGAATGGAATGTTTTTATGATCTTAGTCTTAGGTAATGTTTGCCATGAAAACTTAGTTTCTCTTGAGATTAGACATGCATAAAGGTTTATATATTTAGAATTGACTTAGTAATTTTCTTAAGGCAAAATCCTAAGCGACATAACAATCTAAAATTATATAGGAACCATTTTTCTTTCAATCGCTTGAGCCTTTTCAAGCCCACCTTATGATATTACACCATTGAAACTATAATTTTGAGCTTAAAGGCCTGTTCATTGTAACAAACCTACATTATAAACCAGTACCAACTTTTTAAAATTATCCTAATTTTGTGCACCTATTTTAACTAAAGTTGTCTTGGGAATCAACATTTGAGAAAATTTTCATAAATATATATGTGCTTATGCTTAAAAAAAGACAAAGAAATAATGAAGAAAAGTTTGCTCAGTCTCTAATGCGATCCTGACCGCATCATGTTACGACACAACTCCATGCCACCGAGATTGGCCCAAACTCGAGGATCAGTCTCCAAGAAGAAAATATATGAGTATAAGTTCAAAATAAATTTGAGGGAGTTCCAAAGGTTCATTTGAAGAAAAAGGTTGAATATTGAGAAATCCAAGACAAGATAAAGGTTAAGATTTTGAAACCAAAATGTCTCATCTCTTAAAATCCCTACCTTTAATCAAGTCCCATTACAACCTTATAAAAGACCTATTGATTTGATAATTTTGTCGCCTAGAGTAGTGGAGAGAAAGTATTAAGTTCAACATATGAATATCATAAATAAGCCTTATGATTGTTTTGCTTGATTGATAAGAAATTGTGCTGAATGAAGAATATAATCTATGGCTGTGACATACATGCAAACTATGATTCATGTTGGCATATCTTGAAACTTAGAATAAAATTTTCAAAATGTTTGTATATGAGTTACTTGTTAATAAAGAAGGTCTATGAGAATGAATTTGTTGATGCATGATTATGAGACAAATATTAATGCTACTTACACTCTTAGCAAAATTTGCCTTAGCAAGACTTTGTGCTGTGCATGAACATTACTCGGGACGAGCAATGATTTAAGTTTAGGGGTGTGTAAATTGAAAAATATATAGGATTTTTCCTATATAATTCATCACCGTTTTACTTAAATTTGTTGTTAAAACCAAGTAATTGTTCAATAAATTAATGAAATATCGAAAGTATGAATTAGGACATGGAAATTATTAAAATATGATTTTATACTTTATTATATAGTTTTCATGCATAAAATGGCTTATTTTATATTAATTTGAGCATATTATATTTTTAAGCTATAAAGTGGGCCATTCATGATTAAATTAAATAATAAAATATAAATTTATATTTAATAATTAATTTTAATATTTCATTAATAAATTAGGTTTTAATTAATTAAGTAAATTTATTAATTAAAGTGGTTAAATTATATTATTTGGTCCTCTAAACTATCTACTATTTTTGGACAGGTCTAAGAGTTTTCTTCTAATTGCAAAACCGTCCAAATTAGGGACCAAGTCAACCCAATTTTCGGCTGCACATGGATGTCATAAACCATTTTTTGGTTTAATTATACAAATTCCTTAAAGAGTTAAAGAAATCAGAGATTTTCCTGAAGATTTACTGATGACTGAGTCTTAGTCCTGAGTTGTTGTAGCACTCAAATTGACCAAAAATCAAGGAAAAATTAGCCACATTTTCTCAATTCATGGCCGGCCACTCTTGGAGGAAGTTTCAAAGGATGAACGCTCCTATATTTACCAAACTAGCTCCCTTGCCTCACCTACGAATAAGAGCTCATTTCTCACTTTTTCAATCATCCCTCATCCCATCATCTCTCACTCATTCATCATTCTCTCAACTCTTTTAGTTATCTTTCCCCTTCATAATTCTTGCATAAGGATTTTAGAAATTAAGCCTCTTAAAGAACCCTTGGCTGGCTACCTTGGAGAGCCATCAGCGAAGGAGCAACACAAAGAAGTGAAAGAGCCTCGTCAGTCAGAGTCTTGGGTGACAGCCACTCTGAATTGGATTTAATCTTTCTTTTCTTTAAATTAAATTTAAAGATTTTTGTTATGTGTTCTTTGTTCTTGTTTAAAATAATGATAGCTTAAATTTATTTAAGCTAGGATGATTATTTTGATTAAATAATATTTATTTGATTCATGCTTATAATGTTTGTGCCTCAATCGATCATGTTTTCAATTAAAATCAAGTCTGTATTTCATTCATACGTGATTGAATTACACTTGAATTAGTTGAGCAATCCTAACCAGACGATGTATAATAGACGTATAATTGAAATGTGCATGCTCAATTTAGATCCTAACCCGATTGAATTGTAGGTTGTATAACAACTTTAACCAAGCTCTATTATCTGCATAGTTCTTAGATTTGTGTGATTAAATTATTTCAAACCTAACACGTCCCTGTTACATCACACGAATGCTAAGAAAGCCTTAGTAAATAAGGATCAGTAGAATGCATATTTACTGAGTAAAGGATTTCGAAAGGACCTAATGTGGTTTCCAAACTCATGAAATATTGAGTTGCCATGGAATGTTTTTCCGAATGTTATTAAGCATGTTGATAATAAATTGAGTTTAATTAAAGTAATTGTCCTAGTTTATTTATGTTATAATTGTTGGAAATTGTGTTTAATTTTACTAAAATCTATTTCATTCATATAGTTTGCATACTTAGGATAATTTGCATTAGGGATCATTGCATTTAGTTTAATATATTTTAATCACCACTTCTCAACTATATTGTGTTTTTATTTACCAAATTGTTAATATAATTTTACAAATTAAGTGACTTAACACAAATACAATCCCCGTCGAGATGATAACTCGATACTTACTTATTAGTTGATAACGACTGTGTACACTTGCACAAACCCTAGCATTACAGGTGTATATGATGAACATGCCTAAGCCCAAGAGTGAAGTCAGCCAAGTGCCGATAGTAATAGAATTTACGGACATATTCCCTGAGGAACTACCTAGTATGCCTAAGGACAGGATATAGAGTTTCCAATAGAGTTGGAGCCTGGAATAGCTCCTATATCGTGTAAACCCTATAGGATGGTGCCAGTAGAGCTTAAGGAGTTAAAGGAGCAGTTACAAGACCTGTTGAGTAAGGGCTGCATTAGACCTAGTGTATCTCCTTGGGCTGCACCAATTTTGCTTGTCAAAAAGAAGGATGGATCTATGCGTCTGTGCATAAATTATCGCCAACTGAATAAGGTCACCATTAAGAATAAGTACCCCTTGCCCAGAATCGAAGACTTATTTGATCAATTAAGCGGAGCTATGGTGTTCTCTAAGATTGACTTGAGGTTTGGATATTATCAAATAAAAAATAAGAATGATGATATACCTAAGGAAACGTTTAGATCAAGTTATGGACACAATGAGTTCTTAGTAATGCCATTTGGATTGACCAACACAGCTACAATTTTCACGGATCTAATGAACAGAGTATTTCAACCATACTTGGACCAGTTCAGAGTTGTCTTCGCCGATGATATATTTGTCTATTCTTAGAATGAGTTGGATAATGATGAACACTTAAGAATTGTATTAAGGACCTTACGTGAGCATCAATTGTATGCCAAGTTTAGTAAGTATGAGTTTCGGTTAAAATAAGTGCACTTCCTAGGTTATGTGATTTCAGCGGAAGGCATTAAGGTGGATCCCGCCAAGGTAAAAGCAATCCTTGAATGGAAGCCGCCCAAGAATTATACAGAGGTTCATAGTTTTCTAAGATTTGTTGGGTACTACAAGAGATTTGTGAAAGGGTTATCTATTATAGCCTAACCCCTCACCACACGGTTGACGAAAAAGGAGAAAACTACTTGGAGTGATGAGTGTCAAGAAAGCTTCAAAAGGCTAAAGATGGTTCTAGCTGACACTCCAGTGCTTCCTTAGCCTAAGCCTGGCGTCGAGTATATAGTATATGTAGATACATCCTTGAATGGATTAGGATGTTTCCTTTTGCAAAAGGTAAGGGTTATAGCATGTGCTTCATGCCAATTACAATCGCATGAAAAGAACTACCCCACGCATGATCTAGAGTTTACATATGTAGTTTTGCCACTAAAGCTTCGGAGACAATATCTCTACGGAAAAAGGTGCCACATCTTTTCTAATCACAAAAGTCTCAAGTACCTAATGACCTAGAAGGAATTGAATCTATGCCAAAAGAGTTGGCTAGAACTATTAAAAGATTATGACATGATCATCGAGTATCATCTAGGGAAGGCGAATATGGTTTCTATGAATTAAAGTGACAATGGTTGATAATTGAGCATTAATGGCGAAGTTGGTAGTGAAGCCAACCCACCTTTGACAAATTTTGGAGGAACAAAGAAAGGACATCTAATGTGAAAGATACAAGCAAAAGATGATGTCAAGAAAAGTATCACACTTCAGTGTGGTTAAGGATGGTGAACTCAGATTTAGGAACTGATTATTTGTACCGGCGAGAAATGATTTGAGAAAGGAATTATTGAGGGAAGCTCACCAAGGACCTTTTTCACTTCACTTTGGTGGCCTCAAGATGTATAGATATTTGAAAGACTCTTACTGGTTGCCTAGTATGAAGAAATAAATTTCAAAATATGTTTCCACATGTCTGAAGTGTCAAAGAGTAAAGGCGGAGCATTAAGTTTCTTCAAGAATGTTGTACCCTCTGGCAATCCTCGAATGGAAATGGGATAAGATCACTATTGACTTTTTTTTCTAGATTACCCCTTAGTTCTTCCAACAAGAATTTTGTTTAGGTGGTAGTAGATCGGCTCACAAAGTCAGCGCATTTCCTTCTACTGAACACCACATATTCTATGGAAAAATTTGCTAAATTATATATCACTGAAGTGGTACACCTCTATAGAGTGCCATCATCCATTGTGTCTGATAGAGATATAAGGTTTATTTCGAGATTTTGGAAAAAATTACAACAATCACTAGGGACCAAACTGAGATTTAATACTACATTCCATCCTCAGACAAATGGCCAATCTAAAAGAGTGATTCAAGTAGTAGAAGACATGATGCATTACTGTGTAATTGATTTCAGGACAAACTGGGAAAAGTATGTTCCCCTGATTGAATTCGCCTACAACAATAGATACCATGCCAATTTAAAGGTATCACTCTTTGAAGCCCTATATGGTAAAAGGTGCAAAACACCTACTTGTTGGGAAGAGCTAAGCAAAAGAAAACTTGTGGGACCAAACTTAGTGTGTGAAGCAGAAGAAAAGGATCCTGTCATTCGCAATCACTTGAAGGCTACTCAGTATCGACAAAATTCCTATGCCAATTGGAAAGGAAAGAAACCTCCTTTGAGGTAGAAGATAAGGTATTGATCTATCATGATTCAGTATTACAGATCAAACTAATTTTCTCACTTTAGGAGCTTGAAAACAAGCATTGTTATTAGGTTTTAATTATATTTTTGTAAGTCTTCTTAAAGTCAATAAAATGTGCAAATTGAGTCTTTTATTAACCTTAGTGGCCGAATGTGGCCTAAGGGTGAACTAATGAAATTTGCAAGTGTGTAGGAGATTGACCGCCTCTGGACGTACTAACATCCAAAGTGTGAATACTTTAATAAAATATAGAATTATGAGGTGGTATCTGCAAGTATACAAGTCTAGTTGTAATATAGTTTTACAACGGAGTGGCTGAGTACTCCAAGGATCATACCCAATGGAGGTGAACAGTAGATCAATTCTAACCTAGGCACTAAAAGATTTAATTAGTACTTTAGATTCAGTTATAGTACGAAGAATATAAAATAAAATATTTTTCGGGTTTTATAATGATAAAAATAAACAACATAAAAAGATAAAATTCAAGAGATTAAAAAGGAAGAATAAATAAAACCTGAGTATGGGTGATTAGCTAGCTTCAGTAATCTCCATCAACTGCCACTTCGGGTTCCTCATCAACCAACTAGTCGCTACCCTAGCAGGATCTTCCGATCTTCCACTAACATAATGAGTCTGTAAGAACTACTTATCTTTCGACCTCACAGTCTAGACCGATTTGGGGTTAAGGTGTTCACAGATGGGCAATACCAATTTTGGGTTAATTCCTACCTTGATGACTTCTTGGGGTTGTCAGGCGGTTTGTTTCACATTCTCTCTTTCCAAAACAGCTAATATGTTGAGTAACCCTACAAAATAGTTAACAGATCATACCTGCACTCGCTAATCCCCCAAAGAAGGATTAGTTCTTCATGGCCTTCATAAACAATATAGAATCGATGTAAAGAGAAAGCATGCTAATTAAATCGACAAGATAGAGTAAATGAAAGTGCCTGATTGTATTGATATTAAGCGTAAATACATGAAGTTGAATGATTCTACAATTCAAAACTCTTGAAAGAAAATCATGAACAAATAAACTAAACTATAGAAAACTAAGAAAGAAAACGGAACTAAATATAAAGAAAGATACTAGGTTAATTAAAAAGGTGTCTTTAACATGTGCCAAATGAGCCTATTTATAGCCTTCAAGTGGTCGTCGTCCTTAACCCTAGGTCAACTGACGTTTCAAAGCTTTAAGTTTGATTGTGTGGACCAAAACACCCCTGCTTCATGTCTAATTTTCATCCCAAAGTCGATGTTGTGACACACCAAGACTTGTGTCGCGACATAGCAACCAGTATGCTCCTCTGTAGCCATCTTCAGGGGTATGTTGCGACACCCTCAATCTATGTCGTGACACCGAAGACAAACTTGAGTTTTCTTCATTTTGTTCCCTATGTTGCGACATCAGTCCTCCCATGTTGCGACATAGCATCCAGTATTATTCTAAAATGCCTTCTGATGGTCTCCTGTACACTCACAAACTACATTAGCTCTCCCTTAGGCCTCATTCGGCCCTAAAAGTCTTATTTTTCACATGTAAATAAAACTAAAGAAACTTAACTAAAATGTAATGAAAATGCTTGTATTCAGGCTCCTTAAGTGTGAAAACTAATTTAATCTGCTACACTAAATTTTGGTAGATCAAACTCCCCCACACTTAAGTCATTGCTTGTCCTCAAGTAACATAAACAAAAATGAAAAATAAACATGATGACCTTTGAGCAAGTATGATATAAGTATTGTCTTCGGAGCATATGCCTTAGGCATTTAATGTTTCCTAACTACTTCAACATGATGAATAGTTAACTTACCGCCTTTGACTTCAAACATCTAAGTTTAGTATGTTACAAAATATACAAGTATTCAGGTTCTCTCCTATAGGAATTCATCAACAAATCATACAAGTACTTTGATTATTCGAGCAGAATACAAATAGTCGTTTATCCACATGTCTAGTGTAAACTCTAATTTATATAAGGTTTTATGCTTTTTTTTGGCACCTTTTAACTTAAAAATAATATAAATCCCGAGTATTTGATCACTAATTGAGTGAATTTTGTTTATACTTCAATAATGGGCATCATTTAATGAAGAAAGTGATTTTATGTTATTTTGCATTAAATTTATGCATAATTTAATTATTTTTTCTACTTATTGATCTTGACATTATTTAATGCAGTTGGACGAAGGAAATTATGCATGATTTATTCATAAAATAAAGTTACGTGGACATGCCCAAGTTCACTCTACATGGACGATAAACACATGTAAAATGGGTCATGAAGAGGTTGTTTTTTATCCAATTGAAAATGGATCAATTGATGGACAAGTCTGGTAAGTAATTAGGTCACCAAACTGTCCAAACAAGGGAGAATAAGCCCAAATATGGAAAAGGCATTTGGACTACTCAAAAATTCTTTTTTGGGAGATTTACAAAAAGATCCCTGCACTTGCAAACAAATCAAAAAATGGCCCATGAACTTTGGCCAAGAAAACGTCCACCCCTTGATTCATTCAAGCATGATATCATGCATGAATCAAGCAACCAAACAACTCCCTCTTCCACAATATGTGGCCAGCCAAGTAAAAGAGTAAATGGGATGATTTTTCACACTATTTTTAGTAAACTTATCCACCAACCTTCACTATAAATACCCACCTCCATTCTCTATTTCAAATCATCCTTCATCCCTCATCCCTCACTTAACATTCATCCTTCATTTCCTCTCATCATTCACTAACCTCTCATTTTCTCTTATTCATAAACCCTCCATTTTCACCTTCATTTAGTTAGGAATTCTTTAAGAAAATTCTCTCTTAGTTGGCCACCTTGAGGAACATCTTGGAAAGGAGCAAATACGAGGATTGGAGGAAGCCACCATGACCAATTCCGGAGGATTGCTAGAATTATTCTGAGTGTTTTCTTCCTTAATTTTTATTGTTGTTCTTGTTATTCAACATGTTTGCAATTTGCTTTAATGTTTTTTCATTTATAATGGTAGCTTAATTATTTTTAGCTAGGATGATTGCATCAACTCAATAAAGTTTATTTGAATTATATTATGATGTTTTGTGCCTCAGTCGATCATGTTTTTAATTAAACTCAAGCATGTATTTCATTTATACGTGATTGAGTGCATTAGAATTAGTTGAGTGATCCTAACCAGACGATGACTAATTGATGTAATAATTGAAAAGTTCATGCTTAATTTAGATCCTAACCCAACTAAATTAATGGTTCATAATAACTCAAGAGAGCTCTATTATAATGCATAGTTTTTAGGTTTATGTGATTAAACTGTTTCAACTCTAACCTTTCCTTGTTGAATATGATTAGTAAAATGCATGTTTTTTCTAAGTAAAAGATTTCAGAATGACTTAATATTGGTTTCAAACTCATGAAAGATTGAGTTGCCATGGAATATTTTCTAGAACATTATTAACATGATGAAAATGAACTAAGTTAATTGATGTGATTACTCCAACCTACTCATGTTGTCGTTGTTAAAATCTTGTGAATTCTGCTGCGAAATCCATCTCATTCATTTTATTGCATACATTGCATTTAGGGATCATTTTGCATCTAGATAGTTATTTTTACTTAACATCAACAAATCAAAACTATTGTGTTTTTCTCACCAAATTGTTAACTTTAATTTTACAAAATATTGGTGAACATATACAGTCTCTGTGGAGATGATAACTCTTATACTTACTTATTACTTGATAACAACTATGTACAATTGTACAAACCATGCGTTACAAGTTTTTGGCATCGTTGCCAAGGATTGTTTCCCTAGTCATTTTTGTGAAATTATTCTTTGCAATATGGTTTTTATTTTATTTTTTTAATTTCTAACTTTACTAATTACTTCTTTAATTTTTTTATTTTCTTTTCAGGTCTTCATGAGTTTAGATCGAATCAATGATTTGCTCCCTATAGACCCTGAAATCGAATAGGCATTCAGACAAAGAAGACGAGAAAGATTAGCCTAGAGACAAGCCGTAGAAATGGATCTTGAGAATCAAAATGATGTTCAAGGGAATGGAGCAACTAATGCTCGAAATCCAATCCTTATTGTTGATGATAGGGATCGACCCAAAAGACAGTATGGCGTGCCACTTTTTAATGAACTAAACCCAGGATTTAGGAGACCGGAGATTGAGACACCACAGTTTGAATTAAAGCCTGTGATGTTCTAGATGCTTCAAACAATAGGCCAATTAAGTGGAATGCCCACAAAAGATCCACATCTTCACCTTCAATTGTTTATGGAGGTGAGTAATTCCTTCAAGATAGCCAGTGCAACTGATGACACATTGAGGTTGAAGTTGTTTCCATACTTATTACCAGATCAAGCACAAGCATGGCTTAATTCGTTGCAATCCAATTAAATTTTTACTTGGCAAGAATTAGTGGAAAGCTTTATGGTAAAGTATTTCCCACCTAGCAAAACTGCTAAGTTACGGAATAAGATCGCCACTTTTCAGTAGATGGATAATGAGTCGCTATACGATGTTGGATCGCCGGCACCCCTACGGCACAGCGAAAAAAATTAAAATCGGCGACCCTAACCATAGATCCATGTGTGAGGAACGAATCGGGGTGATCAAGGTTACGAATTTACCTAATGTTTATTCAGAGTAGACAGCAACACCTCAACAACAAGTAGTCTAATCTGCTGTCGAACCAAAACCGCAATCTATCGTGATCCCGGTCTCTACGTAATCCACCCAGTTGACTACGAATGGAAGGAATCCCCAAAACAATTTTGAGAGTTATTTTTCTTATGCGGCTGCTAGACTCAAACAAAGAAAAACGTGATTATTTATATCCTTATGTTTTTTAGGGTTTTTAAGAATTAAATAAATATGATAATATTTTAAATCGAAAATTATAATTACATTAATTATAATATAAGTTCGTAAACCATATATTTATTTGAATTCTTATGCTAACCAAATTCATGTCCTCACTATATGCACAACAACCTTGTACATAATGTGTTGGAAATTTGATTACCGAATTAAATTAATTTTATAATTAATTTAATTCAAGCGACCCAAAAACAATACCAACTATGGTATATTCCGTTCATTTCAACTATAGGGTGTGACCACAGAGGTTCTTGTAACGTTAGCGTAACACTAGAACGATTCTAATGCTACGAACAATGAGTGGCATCTAGCAATGCATCATTGCTACCTAAGTCACAAGAGATCATGATTCGACATAACCTTTTTATGATTAACCTTTTATGCAATAATCCTTAAGTCCTTTATCTCTGGATTGGACACAAGTCATGGAATAGTCACACTTGCATTGTTCATTCCATGTTCCTTGATCTCTTAAGTAGACTACGATATACAAATAAGTATGACATCTAATATCAACTTATTTGAGCATGGCCATGCATTTCTAGTCTTACTTAATCAAGTGGCCTAAGATATTACTCCCATTATGTAGGAGGGACTTATCCTATATCGACCAACCATATCCCTCTACATAGATTGTGGTATATCCAACATTAGTCTTTATAGAACAACCAGTTACGGTGTACGTTTGACTATATCAAAATATACAACTCACGATGTTGGCATTATGATGATCTCAAGCCTGAGGATCATATAAATATTAATCATTATGAGTAATGTCGTGACAATTACATAATAATCCAAGAAACATACTCATAACGGGTCAGTCCAATATGTTGTTCTCTAACACACATATTCATGTAATGATTCTGACATTCCATATCAATAACAACTCTTTATCATCAATCAACTACACATTAGTCTTAATGCATTATCGTTTTCCTATCCAACAATAATACTTGACTAAGGAACTTTTAAGAATAATCATATTATTCTCAGGACATTATTATAAAACAGTTTATTTATATACATAGAAAAGAAACTGAAATAATAATGGTAACGCCTATATATTAATAAACATGATAAATCAAGTATGTTATTACAACCATCTCATGATTGATCTTTGGGCATACTCTAACAATCTCCCATTAGCACTAAGACCAATCACTTATATATCTAATACCAAGTGACTTAGTGTGACGATCATGCCTGGCGTGTCGGAGGCTTGGTCAAGGATCAACAATGTTATCATCTGTAGGTACTCTGCATATCTCTACATCCCTCGATCGATAATCTCTCGAATAAGATGGTAGCGCCTAAGTATATGTTTGGATCATTGGTGAGATCTAGGTTCTTTAGCTTGTGCAATGGCTCCATTGTTATCACATCGGAGTTCTACAAAGATCGATATGCTAGGCACAACTCCTAGTTCAAGAATGAACTTTTGATCCAAACCGCTTCTTTTCGCTTCATTGGTCGCAATATACTAAACCTCTATTGTAGAATCGACTCTCGTACTTTGCTTTGAACTCTTCCACTCACAGCACCACCATTAAGGCAAAACACAAAATCGATTGTGATCGAGAATCGTCCTTATCGGTTTGGAAGCTAGCATCAGTGTAACCTTTTACACTTAATTCTTCCTCACCTCCATATAGTAGGAAAACATCCTTAGTTCTTCTCAAGTACTTAAGGATATTCTTGACTGTGGTCCAGTGACCTTCACCGGATCTACTTGGTATCTGCTTCGTCATGCTTAAGGCATATGAGACATCCGGACGGGTACATAACATGGCATACATGATAGATCCAATAGCGGAAGCATATGGAATTTTACTCATTCGTTCTCTCTCCTGTGGAGTTGAAGGACACATTTCCTTCGAGAGTGAAATACGATGTCTCATAGGTAGGAATCCTCTCTTAGATTCTTCCATACTGAACCTTTTCAGTACTTTGTCTATGTATGTATTTTGGCTTAGACCTAGTAGTCGTCTTGATCTATCTCTATAGATCTTTACTCCTAATATGTAAGTTGCTTCGCCTAAGTCCTTCATAGAAAAACAACTTCCTAACCAAGTCTTAATAGACTGCAAGGTAGGTATGTCATTTCCTATGATAAGTATGTCATCCACATACAGTACCAAGAATGTTATAGTGCTCCCACTAACTTTCTTGTAAACACATGGCTCATCTTCATTTTTGATAAAACCAAACTCTTTGATTACATCATTAAAACGAAGATTCCAACTTGGAGAAGCTTGCTTTAATCCATAAATGGATCTTTGTAGCTTACATATCTTTCCAAAGATCCTTTGGATTGACAAAACCTTCAGGTTGTGTCATGTACACATCCTCTTCAAGTTTCCCGTTAAGGAAAGCTGTTTTGACGTCCATCTGCCAGATTTCATAGTCATGAAATGCAGCTATAGCTAGCAAGATCCTGATGGATTTAAACATAGCTACAGGAGAAAAAGTTTCATCATAGTCAACACCATGAACTTGGCGAAAACCTTTAGCGACTAATCTCCCCTTGTATGTTTGTACATTACCATCCATGTCGGTTTTCTTTTTGAAAACCCACTTGTACCCTATGGGCTTAACCCCTTCGGGTGGGTCAACCAAAGTCCATACTTGGTTTTCATACATGGAATCCATCTCAGATCTCATGGCATCTCATGGCTTCAAGCCATTTCTCAGAGTCTGGGCTCGTCACCGCTTCTTGATAAGTCCTAGGCTCATCTTGATCTATCAAGAGAACGTCACCATGCGTTGTAACGAAAATCCATATCTCTCGGTGCTTGGCGTTCCTTAAAGATCTACGCAGTGGTTGTGTTTCTCAAAGAATTACTTGTTCCTCAACCCCTTGTGGAACTTTTGTTGTTCTATCTCCGGTTCGGTGGTATTTTGCGATTCTCGAACTTCATCAAGTTCAATCTTTTCCCACTTCCTTTTCTAGAAACAAATTCTCTCTAGGAAGACACCATCCGAGCAACAAGTACTTTGTTCTCGGTGGGATTAAAGAAATAATATCCTTTGGTTTCTTTTGGATACCCACAAAAATACATTTTTGATTTGGGTTCAAGCTTAGTAGGCGTCGGCGTTTAACATAAGCTTCAGAACCCCAAATTTTCATAAAAGACATCTTGGGGCGTTTCCGGTCCATATCTCATATGGTGTCTTTTGAACCGATTTAGATGGAACACGATTTAGTGTGAAAGTAGCTGTCTCAAGTGCATGTCCCCAAAAAGAAGTCGGCAGATCAGCATGACTCATCATGGATCGAACCATGTCTATCAAAGTTCGATTTCTTCTTTCAGAAACTCCATTCCATTGAGGAGTACCAGGAGGAGTAAGTTGTGAGACAATCCCACATTGCTTCAAAAGATCATCAAACTCTAAGCTCATATACTCCCCACCTCAATCAGATCGAAGTGTCTTGATAGTTTTTCCTAGTTGATTTTGTACTTCATTTTTGAATTCCTTGAACTTTTCAAGGGATTCAGACTTATGGCGCATGAGATAGACATATCCATATCTCTGAAATCATCGGTGAAAGTGATGAAGTAATGAAATCCTCCTCTAGCTCAGATATTTATTGGCCCACATACACCGAATGTATTAGGCCCAATAAATCACTAGCTCGTTCACTTTTACCAAGAAAGGAGACTTAGTCATTTTTCCCAATAAGCAAGGTTCACATACTTCAAATTGTTCAAAACAAACGAATCCAAGAAACCATCTTTATGGAGCTTGGATATGCGTTCCTCACTTATGTGGCCCAAACGACAATGCCATAGATAAGTTTGATTTGAGTCATTTATTTTGATCTTTTAGTATTTATGTTGTAGATGGGATTCATTTGATCTAAAACATAGAGGCCATTATTCAATTGTGCGAACCATAGAAAACATTATTGAGATAAAAGGAACAACAATTATTCTTAATAATTATCTCAAAACCAACTTTGTCTAAACAAGAAATTGAAATAATGTTTTTAGTCAAATCGGCGATAATAACAATCCTCTAAACATAAACCAAGTCCACTAGGCAAAGATAAATTATATGTTCCCACAACTAATGCAAGAACTTTTGCTCCATTTCCAACTCGTGGGTCCACATCTCCTCTAGTCAAAGTCCTACTCCTTTGCGGTCCACATGCATGAAGTACAAATGTGAGAACCACAACCAAGATCTAATACCCATGAAGTAGTAGTTGATAAATTAATATCAATAACATAAATACCAAGCGGATGTTCCGCTTATTTTGGCCTTCTTGACTTCCTCAAGATAGATAGGGCGCTTTAGCTTCAATGTCCAACACACCACAATGAAAACAGTTTTCTTCCTTAGCCACCCCTCCTTTAGGTTTCAATACAGCCGTAACTTTTCCAGGCTTGGGCCTACCTTTGCCCTTGGGCTTTGTCTGAACTTTGGCCTTTCCCTTGCCCTTATTATTATGGACCATCAGTATAGGCTTGGGTCCAACCTTTTTCATGTTGCCTTCAGCAGTTCGTAACATACTGAGCAACTGTGGCAGAGTCTTAATATTTCATTCATATTGAAATTAAGGACAAACTGACTGTAGCTATCTGGCAACGATTGCAGAATAACATCAGTGGCCAACTCTTGGCTCAATGGAAACCCAAGCTTAGACAGGCTTTCAATATAGCCAATCATCTTAAGGACATGAGGTCCTACTGGGCTTCCTTCAGCTAGCTTACATTGGAATAGGGCCTTAGAGATATCGAACCTCTCTTGCCGTGCTTGCCCTCGATAAAGTTCTTTCGGTGCTCAATCATTTCATAAGCAACCATGTCCTCATGTTGCTTCAAGCTCGAGATTCATAGTGGCAAGCATAAGACATCCAACGTCTACCATGTCATCGAGATGCTTCCTGTAAGCTTCTCTCGCCCTCGAGGCATTAGTGGGTGGCTCGTTAGGAACCGGTTGTTCAATGACATATAATTTCCGTTCTTGTTTGAGGACAATCCTCAAGTTCTGAGAACCGATCAAGAAAATTTAATCCATTCAACTTGTCCTTCTCAAGGACCGATCGCAATGATAGTGTATTTGTGTTTGCAGCCATAATATATCTACAACAATGAAATTATGCGTGTGAAAATTTATCAAATTTATGTTAATCATTAAAATGACTTAATTAAATGATGTTCCCACTATTTTACTACAAAACTAATACCCTCATACGTTAGTTTCGGAAAGGCTTTCTCGAAAAGCATTTCAAGTGGGTTAAGGATCCATATTTCACCTCCTCTTAAGTTAGCTTTGGCTTTACTCTCAAGATTATGGTTATCTAGGTAAGCAACACTTGCTAATTACATCATATGTAACTCCTAAAGTTTGGTGAACAACTCTTGTTCTAATCATCTTATGATTTATCCAAATTACCTGCCTCTAGGTTTCTAATCCTATTAGAATAACCTAGTCAAGTCATTAACCAATTTTAACCTGCGAATATCACTTGTTTATTCTTCGCGTTTAACCAAGATAAATACTAGTACTTCGCTTTAGCGTAACCTACAGATTGATCGAGGCCTTAACGAGGCAAAATTGGAAGGCTATGTTGACTTAATATTTTAATAGAGGATTTTATTAAGATCGTTTCATCTCACCAATTATGGTTTACTATAGTCCATTTAGCCATTTAATTGATCTCATCAATTCATGTGGTTTATTATTATCAAATTTTAACATGTTTAAAATTTGGCATGCTTTAGACATCCATAGCATCTCATACATGAATAAAGCAATAAATAAATGCAATAGTTATAGCCCATAAACTAAGGTGGCGCAACCCAAGCCAATGGGAGAACCAAAAGGAAACCTAAAGGTGTAAGCCGGTTTTCAAGCTATCAGTCCACACTGGTTGGCCCATCTTCCATCTCGGCTAGCCCACAACAACTCTTGCAAATTACAATATGTAGAAACTCGTTTTACATACGAGGGAGTAAGATGAGAAGAGAAATACAAGAGAATAGTAGCAAGGCACGACACGCAGGCCGTATTTATAAAATTACAACCTTTTTATCAAATGGGCTGTTGGGCTATAACTATGCATTTCAAACACCGTGCATGTCAAACATAGCATACA
This sequence comes from Gossypium raimondii, assembly GCF_025698545.1. NCBI lineage: Eukaryota > Viridiplantae > Streptophyta > Magnoliopsida > Malvales > Malvaceae > Gossypium > Gossypium raimondii. The sequence continues at coordinate 35,558,086 of NC_068574.1, read as the reverse complement.
CAAATAAACACTTTTGTTAAGGTGTATTAAAACATATCCTTTCAACTTTATCGCCCACCAAGTTTTATTTATTATATATTAAAAAAAATACTTTAAGAGGATGGGGGCTGAGGCGGTGAAGGGAGCGGGCCGAAGCCCGCGACCGAAACCGTCCTCAGATCCCCATCCCCAAAAATACGACGAAGCCGGGGTGTGGGGTGAGCCCCATGATATGGAGCAGGGTGCAGGGTCGAGCCCCACTGCACGAACCGCATACCCCATTCAAGTAAAACCTCACGATTTGATAACTTTTACCAACATAATTGTGTTTTGGATTTTAATCCACGAGGTTTCATCTTGGAACAACCCTTGTTCCACTAACCAGTTAACTTTTCTTTGAACCTATCAACACCACCGTCGCACCATTATAGATCTGTTAACACTTAACTGTAATAACATAAAACCAAATATGCCATAACATCATGATTAACATTTAATCCATTGTCAAAAGGAACGATTATCAGGTTACTATTAAACGATTTAAACAGTCGAAATTTACTAAAATTAAAGCATGCATCTCATACAATTGCATCACCCAAGTATTTAAACCCGAGTCCGTATCACACAAGTGGCTCTGATACCCTTTGTTGGATCGCCAAGCACCCTACGGCGCATTGAAAAAAATTAAAATCGGTGACCCTAACCATGGATCCATGTGTGAGGAACGAATCGGGTGATCAAGGTTACGAATTTACCTAATGTTTATTCAGAAGCGATAAAGACACCTCAACAACAAGTAGTCGATCTGCCGTCGAACCAAAACCGCAATCTATCGTGATCCCGGTCTCTACGTAATCCACCCAGTTGACTACGAACGGAAGGAATCCCCAAAACAATTTTGAGAGTTATTTTTCTTATGCGGCTGCTAGACTCAAACAAAGAAAAACGTGATTATTTATATCCTTATGTTTTTAGGGTTTTAAGAATTAAATAAATATGATAATATTTTAAACCGAAAATTATAATTACATTAATTATAATATAAGTTCGGTAAACCATATATTTATTTGAATTCTTATGCTAACCAAATTCATGTCCTCACTATACGCACAACAACCTTGTACATAATGTGTTGAAATTTGATTACCGAATTAAATTAATTCTATAATTAATTTAATTCAAGCGACCCCAAAAACAATACCAACTATGGTATATTCCGTTCATTTCAACTATAGGGTGTGACCACAGAGGTTCTTGTAACGTTAGCGATAACACTAGAACGATTCTAATGCTACGAACAATGAGTGGCATCTAGCAATGCATCATTGCTACCTAAGTCACAAGAGATCATGATTCGACATAACCTTTTATGATTAACCTTTTATGCAATAATCCTTAAGTCCTTTATCTCTGGATTGGACACAAGTCATGGAATAGTCACACTTGCATTGTCCATTCCATGTTCATTGATCTCTTAAGCAGACTACGATATACAAATAAGTATGACATCTAATATCAACTTATTTGAGCATGGCCATGCATTTCTAGTCTTACTTAATCAAGTGGCCTAAGATATTACTCCCATTATGTAGGAGAGACTTATCCTATATCGACCAACCATATCCCTCTACATAGATTGTGGTATATCCAACATTAGTCTTTATAGAACAACCGATTCACGATTATACGTTTGACTGTATCAAAATATACAACTCACGATGTTGGCATTATGATGATCTCAAGTCTGAAGATCATATAAATATTAATCATTATGAGTAATGTCGTGACAATTATATAATAATCCAAGAAACATACTCATAACGGGTCAGTCCAATATGTTGTTCTCTAACACACATATTCATGTAATGATTCGACATTCCATATCAATGACAACTCTTTATCATCAATCAACTACACGTTAGTCTTAATGCATTATCGTTGTCCTATCCAACAATAATACTTGACTAAGGAACTTTTAAGAATAATCATATTATTCTCAGGACATTATTATAAAATAGTTTATTTATATACACAGAAAAGAAACTGAAATAATAATGGTAACGCCTTATATTAATAAACATGATAAATCAAGTATGTTATTACAACCATCTCATGATTGATCTTTGGGCATACTCTAACATACGAGGCATGGGAAAGATTCTGAGAGCTACTACATAAATGCCCACACCACAAGAGTCTATATTGCATCCAATTGGAAACATTTTATAATGGTCTCAACGCACACACAAGGTTGGTGGTACATGCTTATGTGAATGGTGCTCTCTTGTCGAAGTCTTATAATGAGGCTTACGAGATTAACGAGAGAATAGCCAGTAACAATTAATAATGGCTGACAAATCAAGTAGCTTCAGGGAGACGAATAGTCGGAGTGCATGAAGTAGATGTCCTTACTTCAATATCGACTCAAGTATTGTCTATCTCTTCAATGTTGAAACAATTTACTACTAACAATTTAAATCATGTTGCAACTCAACCACCAACCTACTACCAAAGAGCTAGGCTGAACAATAATTACATGTAGCATAGATCAAATCAACTTTTTGGTTTCAATCAACAAGTTCAAAAACCATTGCAAGTTGAATATTCCAATAATATGGAGAATTTGTTGAAGGCGTACATTGCTAAAAATGATGCCTTGATTCAAGGCCAAGTAACAACATTAGGGAATCTGGAAAATCAAGTGGGACAATTAGCTAATGAGCTTAAAAGCAAAACCCAAGGTGTTGTATCAAGCAACATAGAAAATCCTCTACCAGTTGAATCTTCCAGTAATATTAAGAGCGTATTAAAAGCTTACATAACGAAGAATGATGTGACTTTGAGAAATTTAGAGAACTAGATGGGACAGTTAGCCAACAAACTTCGAAATAGACCACAAGGAGCTTTGCCTAGTGACACAGAGAACTTAAGAAAACCAAACAAGGAGAATTGCAAAGCGGTCAATTTACGAAGCAGAAGGATTTTTGAACCCAAGGAGGTTGAGGTTAAAGATGAACCTCAAGAGAAGAGGAAAATCAACCAACAATTGAAATTCCTACACCAGAGACGCCAAATTCTGAAGGGATAAAATCTAAAATAGTGAATTCTGATAAGCTAACCTCTTCGTTAGATACAAAAATATTACCTCGAAAGAGCTATAGTTCCACAACCTCCACATCCTCAAAGACTCAAGCAACATAAAAAACAAGATACTCAATTTAAGAGAATGTTGGATGTGTTGAAACATCTATGTATCAACATTCCATTGGTGAAAGCTTTGTAGCAAATGTCGAATTATACAAAAGCTATGAAGGAATTTTTGTCTAAGAAGAGAAGGTTTGGGAAATTTGAAACTATAGCCCTAATTATAGAATGTAGCCTATTTTTTCAAAACAAGTTGCCTCAACTGTTGAAGGATACAGGAAGTTTCACCATACCTTGCAATATTTGATAATCCTATTATGGTAAGGCTTTGTGTGATCAGGGACCGAGTATCAACATGATGCCTACATCTATGTTTAGACTATTAGGTATTGGTAAGGATAGACTAACTACAGTTATAGTCCAACTGGCGGATTGATCTTTGGCATACCTAGAAGGAAAGATTGAGGATGTATTGGTACGTGTTGATAAATTCATATTTCCTGCTAACTTTATTATCTTAGATTTTGAAGTAGATAAAAAAGTACCAATCATCCTAGGATGGCCTTTCTTGGCAACTGGCAGGACGATAATCAATGTACAGAAAGGTGAACTCACCATGTGAGTTCAAGATAAACAGGTGAACTTTAATATGCTTAAGGCCGTAAGATATTCTGATGAGGTTGAAGATTGTTTTGTTAACTTCAAGGAAGATCTAATGGTTCTTGTAAAAGTAGAATATAATGATCCATTGGAAGGTATTTCATCTGATTCTCTATACCAAGATGAGGATGATATATGTTTCGAAGCTAACTCAGAAGGATTTAATTCAAAATCTCAATTCAAATCATTAGAGCTATCATCACATGAGTACAGGAAACCCAACCCATAAAGAGAAGAGTCACTTGAGTTAGACTTAACGGTTTTGAAAAGGTCATTAGATACTAAAAAGAGTTTTATCGAGGGACAGAAGAGATTGACTCAATCTTGAGTATTTGATCCTGGGAAACTCGAGCCTCAATGGTTAAAAGCAAGGATCATAGACCCTATCTATGGCATTCAATGGGTGAGACTTGCACCAAAGAAAGAAGGTATAACACAAATTGAATTGATTTCATTAAGGATAATCACGGGTAGGCAGATTTGTATGAATGACAAAAAGTCGAACAACGCAAAGTAGAAAGACCATCTCTCGCTGCTATTCTTTGATCAAATGTTGAATATAATTATTAGGCAACATTATCTCTTCTTTCTAAATGGATACGATTGGTAGGATAAATAGTCGTTTGGCATCACCTTTGTCAGTGACAATCATCTATAACATTGAGGGATTTCTCTTCACTCTCTCTATCATTAATTTATTTTCAATTTTTTTTCTCTCATTTGAATATATAGCATGCTTAAAAATTATTTTTCTTGATTTAGTACTCAAATATATTCTGTCTAAAGAGATTGCAACTTAAGCGAGACCATTTGTGACCCCTCCATCCTCTCTTGAGAATTTAATTTGATGTAATTTTTCTAGAAGAAAATTTCTAAGTAGCCCAAAAGAAAATTTTTCATTTTCATTCTAATTTTTATTTCCAATTTTTAATTTTATGTTCAATAAGATGGTTAAGTTGGCCCAAGGTTTAATAATTTTATTTCTGTCAAGTTTTATTTCATTACAGGTAATAAAATTTCTGCAATTTTGGACTCAAAGCCCAAAACAGTGATGAGGAGAAAAATATCCAATGCTCGCTCCCCTTTCCCTTCGTCGCAAAATCACTTCCCCACGCTACAGCAATCTCAAAAAAAAAAGGATGACACAAATTAATAAAAAGGGGAGGAATTTCTTTTATTTCTTTTTCTTTAGTATTTATTTTTAAGCATTTATATTTTTAGTTAGTATTTTGCTTTCGCACAATAAGTAGGAAATTGCAAACATGAATAAATTAAGTTCAATGCCTCTTTTCTAATAAAAAGCAAAGTAGTGTGATAATGTGAATGAACATGTCTAGGATTGGATTGTTAAGAAAGACTCGGTACTTAAGCAGTCTTCATGACTCACCTCTCTTTTCTTGCAACCATACCTGGTGTTCAGTTTTTATTCATTATTTTTCTCCACAATGAGAACATTGCTTCTTTTTAAAGGGGGTAAGGCAATATTTTTATGAATTTTATTTTTTTTCTTAAGTATGATTCAATGTTTAAACAAAAGTATGCTAAAATAAAATGGTGTTCAGAAAAAAAATTTGTTCATAAGTTAGCTCAAATGCAGCCGTGATTTATGATTTTATCTGAGTTTTTTTATGTTATCTTAGGTTATGGAGTGCTTGTATGTTCTTAGGTATTATGTAGTCTTTTTTCATGAAAATTTAATTTCCTTAGAAATAGACATGGATGAAGGTTTAAGTCCTTAGAACTGACTTAGTAACTTTCTTGAGACGAAATCCTAGGAGGCATAAGAATTTAAACATGATATAGGCACATTTTCTTTGGATCGTTTGAGCCTTTCAAGCCTACCATATGAATTTAACCCCTGAAACTTTAGTTTGATCCTTTTAGCCTATTTTATTGTTTTTGTAATTCAACTTCATCAGCATTATTCGAGATTTCTGGGACAATGAGTTCAATGTCTATTTGAATTTTCAATTCACTGTCTATTTCCTCTACTAGCTCCGTATCTTCTCTTTTCAAAGTTTCGTTTGATTCGTCTGAATAGTCTTTTGTCTACCGAAGAGGATAATAATCTGGAAGTTCTCCTTCTTCACAAGAATCTATGATGAGATTCTCTTCTCTGCTCCATTTCAGACTTAGCACCTCTTGGTACCTTTCTGATGGCATATCATCGTGGTCATTATCAGCTTGGGGAAGAACTGAGTTTCTCCTCGGGGTTGAATTAATTCAAGCATTAGTAATTATTGATTCTTCTGGATCTCCCAACCTTCATAGACTCTTTCTTCGTAAACATCTTCATCATAATTTAAGTCATCATTGGACCACATATAATAAAAGTCATCCATGATTTTATGTTGACTGATTATTTGGATGACAGTGCCTAGGATTCCTAAAGAAAAAACAAATGTTAGAAATGTTGAAGGTTCAACATTTGAACAATGGGAACCACGGCATTCTCTTTCAAGATCGTCCAAAAATGTTCCCATATGTCCTTACATATAACCATTAACAGATCGAACCCCTCTCTTAGATAAAGGTTTTTCCTTGAAGTTCCGTAAAATATTTCTCAATATCTGGGTTTGCAAAATTAGGAGGGTTTGGATCCATCAATGGTTTAGGTTCATTGGTTCTTCTAACTTTTCTAGGAGGCATGATATTCTAATACAATATTAAGCAGAAAATTCAATGGAACAATAAAAAGTTGAATTTAGGAACCCTTAACCTTTAATAAATAATCAAAGTTCATTTGAATTCCTTGTTTTCCTGCAATGTTATGGCTCCTTGTTACCCCAAATATGGTTGAAGTGTTTGCAAAAATAATAAAGGCATAATTGCAAAAAAAAACCCTCATCGTTTGGGGGATTTTGGTTTTGCGCCCTTAACCTTTTTATTTTTTGATTGACACCCTCAACGTTACGATTTTTTCATAAATCAACCCACTTTTAACGGTCAACATGAGTTGACTATTAAACAAATTGTAGGTAAACATAGTAGCCCATGTGGCATGCCACATAAGTGCATGATATCATAGATGATGTCATCTATTTAACAAAATTTTTTCTCTCATTTTCTCTCTTGCCAAACACCACTTATTTTTCTTCAAAACACATGGTTGCTGCCATTTTTTTCTCTCATTCTCTCTCTTGCCAAACACCATTTTTCTTCTTCAAAACATATGGTTGGCTCATTTCATCTACAATAACCTCCATTACCATGATTATAATCATGCTTTTGTGCAATTTTAGTAAACCTACACCACACTTTCAACTTAAAATCATTGTTTTTTCCTCCACTGATGGCTGCTATTTTTTTCTCTCATTTTCTCCCTTGCCAAACACCATTATTCTTCCTCAAAACACCAATTTTCTTCTTCACTACCTAACCTCCAAACCATCCCTATTTTACTATCTTGTTTCTATTCCCATCCCTCACTTTCCTATTTTATTACTACTTTCTATCTAACAATCATAAAAGCAGCTGATGGGAAAATCCAAATAATTTTTTATACAGATTAACCAATTCATCCAACATAATGGAAACAGGATATACTATAATTACAATATCATGAAATAATATGCTGCACAAGTTTAAGAAACCTATTTCGATATCTATTTGTAATGGTGGTTGTGGAACACTCGTTAATCTTTAAGCTTTTTCTGCACCGCAAGCAATCCAATCCATTCCACTTCATTCCTCGTACCCATCGCTTCCAACTTCATTTCTATGTGAGGATCAAATTGACAACAACTTTATAAAATAGAGTACAATATTTATAAAATAAAACTCAACACGCATGCGTGGATTGTTAGCTCTGTCTGTACCTGAGGGTAGCAGTTTTGGCGGACGATAGTTCGAGTGGTTCTATTGTAACAACCCGATTTTGACCTAAATCAGTGATTTTGGGACCACAAATCCGAATTAGAAAAAAATATTTTAATATTATTTTCTGTGTTTATTATGTGTGAATTTGATTGTTTGAAATTTTCGTGTTTTAATTTCATCGTTTAAGTGTCCGATTTAATAAAAGGGTTAAACGCGTAAAATAAAAATTTAAGGGTTAAATCTAAAAGCACCTAAATGTTGTTGTCTTTTTAAATGGGAGGATTTATGATGCAATAAGACCAAAAGTAGATAGTGGGTGGCATTTAACAAGAGTAACCTTAATATATATGTTAGACATAATTATTAGTAAAAGGTTAATATAGTAATAAGGTAAATATAGTAACTTTATAATAAAATTAAGTTATGAAAAGATGAGTATGTTCATCTTTGTTAGCCGAATATCGAAAAGGAAGGAACCATACATGGCTTTTTAAGTTTCGGCACTTCTTTAGCTTGGTTAAGGTATGTTTTGATTTTGATTTTTGATGATTTTTACGTTTTTGTAATCGTTGCTTCGTGTTCTATTTAGCCATGCTTTAATTTTAGAATTTGAAGGTGATTTTAAGATACGCCATTGATGAATACTTGAGCTTTAGGATAGTTAATGATGAAATATGAAAGAGATGTGATAGATTATAATGTTTGTTTTTGAATTTTTTATGAATTTGATTATTTTGGGTTAATTTGTAAGAAAATATTAAATTGAGGGACTAGAATGTGAAATAAATGACATGCAAGGACCTAATTGAGTCTAGGGAATATTCGGCCAAACTACATTGTGATTAATTTGGAATATTTTGTGTTTTGTGCAATTTGGACTAAATTGTAAAAATGTTAAATATCATGGGCAAAATGGTAAATTACCTATTTATGTGTTTTTGGACGGAATTGAATGAAATTATGATTGAATGAGTTAAATTTGAATGTGTATAGATCAAGAATTAAAGAAATCGGACTTGGATCGAGGGAAAAATAAAGTCGTCGATTAATTGTTTCGTTCCGGTTTATCGTTGTTTGAGGTAAGTTTATAAGCAATTAGATGATAAAATTTCTGAATTAATGTTAATTATATATATGCTGAAATGAAATATGCAATTATATATATAGCTAAATGCGCTTTAGTTCGGAAAGTAAAAATAGATGTGAATGCGATTTATCGATATTTAGCACTAAGTGTGCGACTATGGAATAGTTATGGCTATATGAATGGAACTAAGTGTGCGGAATTAAAATAATGATGTTGGATAATGGGCACTAAGTGTGTGAAATTAAAATGATGATGTTGTATAACGGGCACTAAGTGTGCGATACCGAGAGCAACTTGGTTAGATGAGAAATAGCACTAATTGTGCAACTTCATTATGGCCTCGATCAATTATTTAGTACATGATAGTACAAGTATACAATGGATGAATAATACTTGATATCAAGGTAATTAGGTTATTTCAATTATGAAGAGAAAATTTTATACGAGGTAAATGAAAGTATATGAGTATATGAAAGTTTATATTCGGCCAAATGGTAATTATATGTGATTTTATAATTATGTTTTATATGCATTTATTTATGAATGAGTACATTTGGGAAAGAGCGGGTATATGAATTGAATATGAGAATAACTATGTTATTATTTAAAGACCTATTCGGCCAAGCTGAAATTAGTTCATGGTTACATATTTGATATTTAAGTTTTGCAAGCTCGAATATGTATATATACGAATATGATTGCATTATTTGATTTTATTATTGAATTGTTAACGTCATTGAATTGTTTAATTGCTTATAACTTGCTAAGCTAAGTTAGCTTACAATGTGTTGGATAATTGTTTTGATGTATAGATTTTGGTGATCGCTACGTGTTCGGGGATCGTCAGCTAAGCTCATCACACTATCGATATCTTTTGGTATTTTGTTAAATTTTTGAATTCGGTCGTATGGCATGTATAGACTAGTTGTGGATTTTAGCTTAATTTGATAGTGTGTGTATTAAAGCCATGCAAAAACGACTTAATATCCTGTTATGTTTGTTTTGGATTGGATTATGAATCATACATGACTTGATAAAAGTTTAGTATTTTATGGGTAATATTTCACATGTGAATATTATGTGTGGTTTATTTGGTTGGTATCAAAGTGAATATATTATATGAACTATAATAAATGTAATTTTAAAAGAAAAAATGTTAATGTCTATGTACATGTTTGTGGTTGTTTATTATGTTTGATAGGTTAAAAAGATTACCAAGAATTATAAAAGTGATATTTGTTTTGTAACTTGGATTAATAAAGTAATGAAATAGAATATGGAATTAGGAAGTGAATTATGTTGAGCATTTGTGAATATGCATGAAAATGGTTATTTCGTTTATATGTTGTTAAAATGGTATATGGTTTGATGTTTAAACATTGGCTTTTGTTTCATAATTTAATTAGTAAAAATAGGTTTATAACCCTAATCTGACGACGGATACGGGTTAGAGGTGTTACATCTATGTACCAGAATCTCGCATAAGACTTTCACCTATTGAATATTACTACACACATGAAGAGAATCTAAATACTAAAATCACGAAATAGAGTAGTACAACATTAATATTTAATGCTTGTTAATCCAATAATCCCATTTCCTTGTATTTCTCAAAACAGGGTGTTAATTTGATGAGCTTAAGCAATCATCAAGTTTAATCAATCTTCATGTTCAAGAACAAAAATTTTGAAGATGAAGATCAATGAATGACAAAACATGTTCAAGAATTTGGTGTTTTGAAGAAGAAAAATGGTGTTTGGCGAGAGAAAATAAGAGAAAAAAATGGCAGCCGACAGTGGGGAAAAAAGCAATGATTTTAAGTTGAAAGTGTGGTGTGGGTTTACAAAAATTGCACAAAAGCATGATTATAATCATGGTAATGGAGATTTTTGTAGATGAAATTAGCCAACCATATGTTTTGAAGAAGAAAATTGGTGTTTGGTAAGAGAGAAAATGAGAGAAAAAAAATGGCAGCAACTATTTGTTTTGAAGAAAAAAAGTGGTGTTTGGCAAGAGAGAAAATGAGAGAAAAAAATTTGTTAAATAGATGATGTCATCTATGACGACTTATATGACATGCCACATGGGCTACTATGTTGACCTACAGTTCGATTAATGGTAAACTCACGTTAATCATTAAAAGCGGGCTGATTTCAAAAAAAATCGTAACGTTAACGGTGTCAATCAAAAAATAAAAAGGTTAATGGCACAAAACCAAAATCCCCTAAACATTGAGGTTTTTTTACAATTATGCCAAAAATAAAATATGTAGGAAATTAGAGGTTTAGGGTTTAAGAGGTTTTGAAGGATTTGAGAGAGTTTGGGAAAGTAAGGGTTAACATGTGTTTTAGTTAGAAGTAAGTATGGTTTTAGGTTAGAAAATAGGGTTTTTAAAGAGTTAAAAGTTAACTTAAATGGAGATTATTACGTAGGGTTACGCAATTGGGTCGGGTCGACCCTGTAAAAAATTGTAGCGGTGTCGCGACACTAGGGTTCTATGTTGCAACATCCCTGCCAGATTACCCATGTCGCGACACCAAACCCCAGTGTCGTGACACACCCTACAGTTAGGATGTCTGAAGGAAACTGTATGCTGTGTCGCAGTTCCCTAAGGCGATGTCACGACATTGACTCTATTTTAGCTTAAAACTTCCAGTTTTAAGGATGTTTCGATTTAGAGATAAACCTACACCAAATAAAAGTCAAAATCTAAACTAGGTGATTAGTTTCATATATAATAATTTACAAAAGTTAAACAACAATTCAACTAGTTTTTAAGTTTTACTGCTGAATTCTTCTGACAATGTCACTAATTCACCGATAGAGGATTTCCATATTCTGTCAGTATTGGTCCATCTTCCATCGTGCCATTCCACCTGTGCCCATTTGTCCCTTTCCTTAAACCTATTTATTCTTTCTGCATGCATAAAAGAAAGTGTGTCCCTTGACTCGGAGACGTTAGAGGTAAATAATTTTTTACATTGTTCCTCTAACTTCCTCTTATCTTCATCATTGGATTGAGGGCCACATTTAAAAGTTTCAATCTCACCATTAATTTTCATAGTTAATTCATTTTTTTCTAAATCAATGGTAGATCTCGAAGTGGCTACAAAGGGTCTTACTAATAAAATCGATATCTCACGATCTTCTTCAAAATCAAGTACCAAAAAATCTACGGGGAGAATAAAACTTCACACTTTGACTAACACATCTTCCAATACTCTGTTTGGACATAACAAAGAACTATCAGCCAATTGTAATGTTATTTGAGTAGTTTTCAAATCTGCTAACCCAAGTTTTTGAAAAATCGATAGAGGCATTAAATTAATACTAGCTCCTAGATCACATAGAGCTGTATTAAAGTGAATACTTGTTCTCCTACCTTAATTTTATTATGCCTAGCCATCATCTCTTTTAATAACTTGGCGTACTTTGGAACCTTTTCAATTAACTCAATTAAAGGTAGGAAAGCATTCAATGTTTTAAATTGGTTTACGAAACTTACAAATTCATCCTAATCCCGCCTTTTCTTTTCTTCTAGTCTCGAAGGGAATGAGATTTTTGTACCGACAGAATCTTTAGTTACTTCCTTCTCTATCTCTGTTACCGGTGTGATTACCTCCTCTGGCTCAGGCTCATCTTCCACTTCTAGGGATACCTTCTGAGGATCATCATTATTCTCCATGATTGTCTCCAGAGTAATGGTTTTTGGGCTACTCAGTAATTTTCCTGATTAGAGCGCAATTTCTTTCACATGCTCATTACCTTCTCTTCGTGGATTATCCTCCATATTACTAGGAATACATGTGCCAATTTTTCTTTTAATGTCATCCATCATGCTCATTAATTGGCTTATTTGATCCTCGAGTTTAGTTAATATTTCTGCTGAGTTCGTACACTTAGACTGCATATGTTTCACTTTAGTTCTCATTGACTGCATTTCTCCCTCAATTTTTTCCAATCTTGGGGTTTCTACAAATAGGGAGATTGGTAATTAGTATTTTTAACTTGAATTAAATTATTACCTACTCCTTGGTTTCCCCCATCTCAAATTTGGGTGATCTCTAACGTAATTTACATCTTTAGCCAGGTTGTTGATATAGTGGAAGAGCACTTTGTCTCCCCCATGCATAGACGGTGTAGAAGCCGAATCGATACAGTTGAATCTACAAACTAACTGTTGATACTTATCATCCTTTTGGATAGACTTTACCGTAGCAGATTTCTAGCCATATGTGAATCATTGAATTGGCCACTAGTAGGAGTTTACTGTTATATTCTCGATGATCTCGCACGTATTTTCGTATATTTTGTTCATAAGGGATCCTCATGTTACTCCCTCAAATCCAAATCGTGCATTTGCATCCAACCCATTATAGAACACTTGTAGTTGCATCCACTTAGAAATCCGTGGTGCGGCCATTTTTGAATCAAAGTTTTGAACCATTCCCGTGCCTCATAGAAACCTTCTCCCACCATCTATCTTAAAACAACAATCTCTCTTCTTAGTTGTACTACTTTACTGATTAGGAAAAAATTCTGTAAGAACTTTCAAACGAGTTCATCCCATGTTGTGATAGACCCTAGTGCCCGTAAGTCTAACCAAGAAAAACCATTATCAATCATGGAGAAGGGGAACAACTGAAGACGAATAGCATCATCAGTGACCCTATTATACTTAAAAGTATCACAAAGTTGAATGAACCATTTTAAATGTTGATTAGGGTCCTCTGTCACAGTGCCCTTAAACTGCAAATTGTACTTGATCATTTGAAACATAGTCGATTTTATCTCGAAATTATTAGTTGTAATTGTCGGCCTTCTTATACTTTCTTGAACCATGTCCAGACTTGGTAAGGCATAAACCCTTAAAGTTCTTTCGTTTCGAGCCATATGTATGTTTGCAAGAAGTTGTGCTGTTGGTGGGATTCTTAGGGCATTATTGTTAGCATCGTTAAACAGTGGAGTTTCATTTGGCACGTTACCCACAGCTGGTGGTGGTGGTTCTTACATCTGCTTTTGTTGCTGTCGGCAATTTTTTTAGATTATTCTCTCTAGATGTGTGGCTACTACAATAGGTGTTCCCTTACTGTAAGTCATACACTAAACCCAGAAAGAAAATATTAGTAACAATAAATGAAATAAAATAAAAGCGTACCTATAACTTAAAAAATTTTCAATTATTCTAATTAAGTGCGAAAATTAAAATTAACCTAGTGACGTTGCCTCCCCGAAAACGACGCCAACAACTTGACCGCCTCCAGACGTACTAACATCTAGAAAGTGAATACTTAAAATATATAATTATGAGGTAGTATACACAATATATGAATCTAGTTCTAATATAATTTTACAACGAAGTGGCTAAGAACTTCGAGGATCGTACCAAAGGGAGGCGAGCGCTAGATCAATTCTAACCTAAGCACTAAAAGATCTAATTAGTACTTTAAATTCAGTTATAGTATGAAGAATAAAATAAAGGAGTTTTGAGGTTTTTATAATGATAAAAATAAAAAAGCATAAAAACATAAAAGTTAAGAGATTAAAAAGGAATAATAAATCAAATATGAGTATGGGTGATTAGCTCACTTCGATAATCTCAATCAACTGTCACTTTGGGTTCCTAGCAGGATCTACTGATCTTCCACTAACATAATGAGTCAGTAAGGACTACTTATCTTCTTACCTCACAGCTAAAACTAGTTTGGGATTAAGGTGTTCACGGATGGGCAATAAAAATTTTGGGTTAATTCCCACCTTGATGACTTCTTAGGATTGTTAGGCCTAGGTTTGTTTCATGTTCTCTCTTTCCCAAATAGTTGATTTGTTGAGTAACCCTACAAAATAGTTCACAGATCATACCCTCCCTCATTAGTTGCCCATAGAAGGATTAGTTCTTCATGGAATTCATAAACAATATAGAATCGATGTAAAGAGAAAGAATTCTAATTAAATCGAGAAGATAGAGTAAATGAAAGAGCCTTATTGTATTGATATTAAGCGTAAACCCATAGAGTTGAATGATTCCACAATTTAGATCTCTTTAATGAAAACAATGAACAAATACACTAAACTATAGGAACCTATGAAAGAAAATAAAACTAAATATAAAGGAAGACACTAGGTTAATTAAAAAGGTGTCTTTAACATGTTCCAAAGGAGCCTATTTATAGCCTTCAGGTGGTCGTCGTCCTTAACCCTAGGTTAGCTAATGTTCATGAGCTTTAGGTTTTATTGTGTAGACCAAAATGCCCCTACTTCGTGTCTAATTTTTGTCCCAAAGTTGATGTCGTGATACACCAGGACCTGTGTCATGACATAGCAACCAGTATGCTCCTCTGTGGTCATCTTTAGGGGTATGTCACGACACCCTCAGTCCGTGTTACGACGTCGAAAGTAGACTTGAGTTTTCTTCATTTTGTTCCCTATTTTGTGACATCAATCCTCTTGTGTTGTGACATAGTGTCCAATATCGTCCTAATATGCCTTCTAATGGTCTCCTGCACACACTTAGAAAGTACGTTAGCTCTCCTTTAGCCCTTAGTCGGCCTTTAGGGTCAATAAAAGACTCAATTTGCACATGTAAGTAAAACTAAAGAAGCTTAACTAAAATGTAATGAAAATGCTTGTATTTAGGCTCCTTAAGTTTAATTTGCTACACCAATTTTTGGCATATGAGAGACCATCATAAGGCGTACTAAATCGATGCTGGTCACTATGTCACAACACGTAGGTTTTGATGTCGCAACATAAGGAGCAGAACGGAAAAATCTTGAGACTACCTTCCACATCATGTAGCTGAAGGTTGTCACGACATACTCCTAAAGACATCCCAAGAGAAATATACTGACTTCTTTATCGCAACACAGGTCCTGATGTGTAGCGACATCAACTCTAAATAGGAATTAACACAAGCCAGTGGACGTTTTGGTCCGCACAATCAAACTTAAAGCTTGAGAACGTCGGCTAACCTAGGGTTAAGGATGATGGCCACCTAAAATCTATAAATAGGCTCATTTGTCACACATTGTGGAAACCAATTACATAGCTTAGAATTTCTCTTTTAATTTCAATTTAGTTTTTCTCTTTACTTAGGACTCAGATTTACTTTCAATTTTTTCTTTGTTTTATCTCGAGAGATCTGATTTGTGGAGACAATCAAACTTATGGATTCGCGTTCATTCTTAATACAAATAAATCTTTTTCTTTAATGTTATATTTTCGATTCTTAATACAAATCAATCTTTTAGAGTACTAATTAGATCTTTTAGTGTTTAAGTTCAAATTGATCAAGCATTAGCTTTCCTTGGGTATAATCCTCGGAGTACTCACTTACTCCGTTATAACAATATTACAACTGGACCCGTATACTTGCGGATACTGCCTCATTTATATATCTTTTACTGTAGTATTCACACCCTAGACATTAGTATGTTCGGAGGCGATTAAGTTGTTGGCATTGTTGCTAGGAGGCAAAGTTACTAGTTAACTTTAATTTTTACACTTCAATAGGAATAGTTAGGAAATTTCTAGGTTATAGCTACAATTTTAATTGTTATTACTATTTTTTTGCTTTTTGGGTCTAGTGTATGACTCACAGTAGCGAAACACCTATAAAGCCAATTACAGATCCGAAGAGAATAATTAGTAGAAATCATCAATAACAACAGAAGTAGTAACAGCAAATGCATGATCCACCAGCACCTACTGTAGGCAATGTACCATACGAGAACCCGCTGTTCGACGAAGCTAACAATAACACTTTAGGATATCCACCAACACCACCACAGTTACCTACAGATTTACAGATGGCTCGTAACAAGAGAACCCTAAGAGATTACGCATTAACAAGTCAATACATGGTTCAAGAAAGCATAAGGAGGCTGGCTATTACAATTAACAATTTTGAGATAAAACCAACAATGATTCAGATGGTCCAAAATAATCTACAATTTAGGGGCACAATGATAGAGGATCTGAGTTATCATTTAAAATGGTTTCTCCAACTCTGTGATACTTTCAAGAACAATGGGGTCACTGATAACGCTATTTGTCTTCAATTGTTCCCCTTTTCTTTAATTGATAACGTCTTTTCTTGGTTAGACACCCAGGACTAGGTTCTATCACGACATGGGATGAGTTCACTGGAAAATTTTTACAAAAGTTTTTCCCTATTAGCAAAATGGTTCAACTAAGAAGAGAAATTATTATTCTTAGACAAATGGAAGGGAAAGTTTTCACGAGGCTTGAGAACGCTTTAAAACGTTGATCCAGAAATGCCCGCACCACGGATTTCCTAAGTGGATGCGATTGCAGGTGTTTTACAACGGGTTGGATGCAAATACAAGATCTGAATTAGATGGAGTAGTAGGAGGAGCCCTTAGGAATAGAACGTAGAAGGATACGTACAAATGGATAGAAAACATGGCATTGAACTCCTGTTAGTGGCCTATTGAATGATTCACATATGGCCAAAAACCAGCTACGGTAAAAAGCTATTCAAGAAGATGATAAATACCAGAAGTTAATGGATAGATTTAACTGTATTGAATCTTCAAATAGTGTACCGTCTGTGTATAAAGGAGACAAATCGTTCTTCCATTACATCAACAATCCTACCGATATGTGAATTACATCGAGAATATGGGTGGAAATCCTTATTCAAATACCTACAACCATGGTTGGAGAGGTCACCCAAACTTGTGATGGGGAGGAATTCAGGGACGAGGTAATTCGAATCAAGTTAAAACCACTACTTAGCAACCTCCTTATTTGCAAAAACCTCAAGATAGGATCAACCCAAATGACCATATTGTATGTGGCCAACGCCTGGATCAAATTGAGGGGAGATATAGTCAATGAGAACAGAAGTAAAATAGGTGCAATCTGAGTGCACTAATTCATCGAGAACATTGACTAAACTGGAGGACCAAATGAGTAAATTAATTAGTATGATGGGAGATAGTAAAAGGCAAATTGGCACAGGCATACCTAGCAACATGGAGAATAATCCTCAAAAATAAGGGAAGGAGCAAGTCAAAGTGATCGCACTCTATTTGGGTAAAATCATGAGTACCCCGACAAACTTGATACCAGAGGATACAAGAGGGATTTAGAAGGCTCTTCAAAAAAAACCCAAGAGGCTGATCAAGAACCAGAACGAGAAGAGGTCATCGAACCTGTAATTGAACCAAAAAAGAAGGTAGAAGACTTGGCCAATAACACACAGATAACGTTTCCTTCCAGATTAGAAAGAAACACCAACGAGATGAGGACAAGTTTATAAGCTTTCTAAACTTGTTCAAAACATTGAATGTCAACCTACTGTTAATTGAATTAATCGAGAAAGTTCCAAAGTATGCCAAATTTTTAAAAGAAATTATGTCTTGGCATAGGAAAGTTAAGGTAGAAGAGCAAGTCAACATCAATGCATCCCGTAGTGTTATTATCTCTAAACATGTACCCTAGAAACTAAAAGACCTAGGAAGCTTTACAATAATGATAGAGATAGGGAGCATTCATTTTTCGAGAGCTCTATGTGATTTAGGAGCTAGTATAAACTGAATGGATGTGTAGTTTTATTGTCCCGGTAGATTTTGTCATCTTAGATTTTGAAAAGGATAGGGAGATACCCATTTTGTTAGAAAGATCCTTTTTAGCCACCTCAAGAGCCACCATTGATTTAGAGAAAAATGAGTTAAAAATGAAAATTAATGGTTAAACTAAAACTTTCAAATGTAGGTCTCACCAAAGTGAGGCGAACCGTAGGAAACTGGGGGAGCAATGTCATTCCATAGTAACCTTTGAATCCAATTGCTTTGAATCCAAGGATATGCCTAATATGATTAATACATGGTTAAAGAAAGATACAGGCAAAAAAGGATGAAAGGACATGATGGCAGGTGGACAAATGGAGGAAGAGATGCAAGTGGGAATACGACGGTGGAACTACTAGATGAATCCAGCAGTAAAACAAGATGACATTTAAAATTCAATTTTCCTATATATTATTGTATACTTAACTAGCCATATAGTTTAGATTCTAACTTTTTGTTGATATATGTTTATTTTTAGATCAAGACATCTTCAAGATGGAAAATTGGGCTGAAACAGAGTTGGTGTCGCAACACGACAACCCCATGTTGCAACATTCTGTACAGAATGCTAGAATTGGAAAAAGCACTTCGATGTCGCAACATGGCCCTTCCGCGTTGCGACATAGAAGACAGTTTCACCAAGTTTTCCAATCTATAATACGTGTTGCTACACGATGGTGCTGTGTCGTAAAGTCAGAACACTGGCAGGGATGTCGCAATATGGAACCCCTATGTTGAGATGTCGCTGCAATTTTCTACAGGTGACCAGACCCGACAGCATAACCCAACGACTTTAAAACCCGTTTTGGCCAATTTTTAACCATATAATCACACCTTTCTTATCCTAAAAACGCATTACTCACTTATTTAAACACTTCTTAACCATTTAAATCTCCCAAACCTTCTTAAATTTCTTAAACTTTTTTAAACCCTAAAAACCTAGTTTTCACTTCTTCTTGTTTACAAACTCCATCTCTCAATCATATTTGGTGCAATGGAAAATGGGAACATTCAAGGAACAATAGACGCCACATGAAACGAGGAATTCAACAAACTCTACAAGGTTAAGGGTTCCTAACTTAGATTTTTACTGTTCCAACGAATTTCTTTACTTGATATTTCGATTTAGTTCATAGTTTAACAATAATGCCTCCTAGAAAAGTTAGGAGAACTAATGAAACTAAACTATTGACGGGTCAAAATCCCTCTAGTTTTTTGAACTTGATATTGAAAATATTTTAATGAACTTCAAGGGAAAACATTCATTCAAGATAGGGGATTTGATCCATCGATGATCATGTGTAAGGAGATATAGCCTTTAGTTCGGTACAATAGGTGGGAACATTTTTGGACAATCCTAAAAGATATCGCTATGGTCCCGATAGTTCAAGAATTCTATGCATCTTTGTGGGATCATGAGTTTAGAAATACTGATGGCCATATATAGGATATTATATCAGTGCAAGGGATAGAAGTTAAAATAACCCCTCAAATTATTTACGATTTTTACAATGCTCCACTATATGACCAAGATTTTATCGATGAAACTGATTTGGAATACTTTAGGGACATAGATATGGACAATATTATAAATTACTTAACAGAGGGAAGAGGTAAATGGAAATACTGCCCAGGTAGTAGTATCCCAACCTCCTTCAATCAAGCTATCATGTTCCCAGAGGCCAAAATATGGATTCAATTTGTATGCACCAAAAGAGTCACTACTTTCAATGTGTCTAATGTTAATACCTTCCGAGTAGTTTTACTTTATGTTATTCTGCAGAAAAAGTAGCTGTGTATTGAAAAGTGGATCCATCAAAACATAAAGAGCTGTATTAGTGGCCAAAAAGTCGGAGTATTCTTTCCCCACTTAGTGACAACCTTATGCAAAAGAGTAGGCGTGCCCATGGCATCCATCAAGAAGTTGCTAAAACCATCCCAAAGTATTATTGGCGATACTTTGTTTCAACGGTACAAATAGCTACGAGTCAAACAAATAAAACATTGGAACAAACAACAAGAAAAAGCGACGGCTACACCAGCTTCACCACAAGGGTTGGCACGAGCTCAATAGGAAGTTGGTGAGAGTAGCCATCCTAAACTGGGGATGATATAGTGGATGAAAGAGTCAGAGCCAATATTTCAAGAATTTGCAAGGTAGAACAATATCAGGGTCCTTAACAACACGTAAGACATGTTTTGGCCTACGCCACCCTGACAAGAAGAAGGAGAGCACGAGAGTGAAGATGAAGAAAATGGAGACGGATGCGATGAGATGGATGATTATGAGGATGATTAGAATTTAATTTTGTTTTGGGTTGTATTAAACTTAAAGATGATTTCAATTTGTTTTTAGGAATAGGACATAAATAAATTTTTAGTTGTTTTGTTTTGTGGTTGGTTTTGTTTTTCTATGTAAGAATCCCACATGAAGGAAACACAACAAATTTGAACTATTGACGAGTAAAAGAAGAAGCACCCACTAATAGCAGATAGCACAACCACGATCAATCGGGTAACTTCTTTCCTTATTCTTTTTCGGGCTACACATTGAGGACAATGTGTTAACTAAAGTGTGGGGGCAACATAGAAAATTTGTCTAAATTATGTTTTTCTTTTGAATTTTCTTGTCATTTGTGTGCTTGAGCTTGTAGAAATACAAGTGATTGGTTTAGAACATGTACATAGGTTGCTTGTGTTTATAAATAAATTTGGCATGATGACAGGTGATTTTAAATTTTTATTATTAGACTACTAAGTTCTATATGTTACACTGTAATTAGGCATTAAACAATTAACTGTACCAAATGATATAAAAAAATATAAGGAAATGAGCATGCTAATATGAATGATAAATGGTTGAATTTGAGTTTGTTTGGTTGATTAAATTTGTACATATTGAGATATTTAAGGATGACCTAAGGCATTGTTTGGAACACATCTAGAGCCAAAAAGCTTACTTGTATTTATTCACCTTTAGTACCATTTTTTTAGCCTAAAAACATTTCTTGATGAACCTTATTACAAAACCTGAGCTTGGAACGTTAATTTGTATTTACCTTTTTTCTTTTATCATGAACTGCACGACTATAGATGTTTGGCTATACGTATTGAGGGTTAAGTAGATATATCACGGTAAATTTTGTAAAAATAGAGTAAAATATGAAAGATTATTGTGATATAGGAACTATAGGTTAGCCCAAAAAGTGCAGAACGAAAGAAAAAAATCAAAAAGAAAATCAATACGAGTAGAAACAGTTGTTGAAAAGAAGCAAGCATTTGTGAGTGAGATGAATTGAAAAAGAAAGTGACAAAGTCATAAGAATAAGAAAAACTCGTTCATTAAGTGCATAGAAACTTGTAGGCTAGCCATAGTTACTATGTTATGCTATGATTTCCTATATAGAGAAACAAGGGAGGTGAGAGAAGGAAAAATAAGGTGGTGAGCGGGTAAGGGTCGTTAAAGGGGAAGAATTGGGATCGATTCAATGTGCCAAACTATTTTCGTGTTTGTAGCCCCTTTGATGCTTACTATTTTCAAATTTCATATTTGTCCTAAGCCTTAAAACGTTACAATCCAAAAAGTCCTATGTGACCTAAATATCCTTATGCATGAATGGACATTATATTAAACAATCACATAAACTGCTATTTGTATTTTGCTAGGATAATCAAATTACTTGTATGATTTGTTGATGGATTCCTACAGTTGGGGCCCTTAATGCTTATATACTTTGTAATGCACTAAACTTAGATGTTTGAGGTCAAAAGTGGTAAATCAATTATTCATCATGTCAAAGTTATTCGTAAATATGAAATGCCTAGTCATGTGGTCCAAAATCAATACTTGCATTCAATTTGCTCAAGGGTCGTCTCTTCAATTTTTTTTATTTTTGTTCATGTTGCTTGAGGACAAGCAATGACTTAAGTGTGCAAGAGTTTGATCTACCATAATTTGGTGTAGCAAATTAAACTAATTTTCTCACTTTAGGAGCTTGAAAACAAGCATTATCATTAGGTTTTAATTATGTTTTTGTAAGTTTTATTAAAGTCAATAAAATGTGCAAATTGAGTCTTTTATCGACCTTGGGGGCCGAATAAGGCCTAAGGGTGAGCTAATGAACTTTGCAAGTGTGTAGGAGATAATTATAAGGCGTACTAAATCGGTACTGGTCACTATGTTGCAACATGAAGGGTTTGATGTCACAAAATAGGGAGTAGAATGGAGAAATCCTGAGGTTGCCTTCAACGTTGCAACATAGCTGAAGGGTGTCACGACATACCCTTGAAGACATCCCAAGAGGAATATACTGACTCCTTTGTCATGACACAGACCCTGATGTGTCATGACATCGACTCTAGATGGGAATTAACATGAGCCAGGGGGCGGGGCGTTTTGGTTTGCACAATCAAACTTAAAGCTCAAGATCTTTAGCTAACCTAGGGCTAAGGACGACGACCACCTAAAATCTATAAATAAGCTCATTTTCCACACATTATGGACACCAATTACTTAGCTTATAATTTCTCTTTTAATTTCAGTTTAGTTTTTCTCTTTACTTTAGACTTAGATTTACTTTCAGCTTTTTCTTTGTTTTATCTCGAGAGATCTAATTTGTGGAGACAATCAAACTTATGGATTCGCACTCATTCTTAATACAAATTAGGATTCTTCTTAAACGCTACACTTTCAATTCATTTATCATGTTTACTATTTATATCGGTTCTATATAGTTTCTGAAAACCATGAGGAACTCATCATTCTATGGGAGACTACCAAGTAGAAGTATTATCTATTAATTGTTTTATAGTGTTACTTAAAGAATCAGCTGTTTGGGAGAGTAAGAACCTAAACCCTATGCCTGACAACCCTAGGAAGTCATCAAGGTGAGAATTAACCCAAATTTGGTATGGCCTATCCGTGAACACCTTTACCCCAAGCCCGTCTGGACTATAAGGTCGGAAGATAAATAGTCATTGTCGACTCGTTATTTTAGTAGAAGATTGAAAGATCCTACTGGGATGGTGACTAATTGGTTGATGATAAACTCAAAGCGACAGTTGATATGGATTCTGAAGCAAGCTAATCACCTATAATCAGATTTGATTAATTCTACTTTTCAATCTCTTGCTATTTATTTATTTGTTATTATTTTACTATTATAAAAAAACTAAAATCCCATTTATTCATTTTTTCGTACTATAACTCATTTAGAGCACTAATTAGATCTTTCAATGTTTAGGTTAAAATTGATCTAGCATTAGTCTCCATTGGGTACGATCCACGAAGTACTCACCTACTCTGTTGTAACTATATTACAATTGGACAAGTACACTTGTGGATGATGCCTAATTTATATATATTTTACTGAAGTATTCACACTCTAGACATTAGTACGTCCAGAGGTGGTCAAGTATTCCTAAAAGTCTCCCATTGGAAAAGGATTATACGCTTCAATCAAAAAAGAAAGCTAAGCCTCAGACTTATAGGACCATATGAGATTTTGGACAAAGTTGGTCCAGTGGTGTATACGTTGGCGTTGCCTCTTAAATTATCAAAGATTCATGATGTGTTCCATTTATCGATGCTACATAAGTATAAATCCAACCCTGAGCACATGGTACAAATCGAAGAGCTTGAAGTTGAGCCAAATATATCTTATGAGAAAGAGCTAGTCCGTATTTTGGCAAAGAAAGTTAAAGAGCTGAGGAATAAAAGCGTTACCTTGGTGAACGTACTATAGAGTAATCACAACACTAAAGAAGCCACTCGTGAAAGGGAGAGCATAATGAGAAATCAATACCCGCAATTATTTTTAGGTATGAATTTCGGGAACAAAATTCCCTAAGTGGGGGAAAGTTGTAACATATTGTTAAGCATAGTCTAGGGTATTTGTGATACGAGTCACAAAGGCCCAATTCAAGCTCAAGGACGTGATGGGCCCAAATTACCACATGGCCCAATAACGAGGTCAAAGGCCAGACAAATGCGTTCAAAACTAAATGGAACCATTCAAGAATTTATTAGCAAGGCCTTAGATGCGTACACGAAGGAACAAAAATCAAGATTCACTTTCTTGTTTTCAAGAAAATCAAGAAACCGAATTTTGGTCCAATTTTGCTGTTTTGAGCGATTTCAATAATCAAGAAAATCAAGATTTCAAATCTTGGAAATCTTGGTCCAAGAAACTGGATCTTGCAGCTAAGGCGCATTGGATCTCAGTTACGAGCATCAATGAACCATTTCGGGAGAGAATGGATTACAAGCCCAAATGCTTGAAGAAACAGTCCAATAAGATGTTCCAAGCCCAATCATGAAATTTAAATTAGACTTAGTTGAAAATCAGGCCAAATTGTCAAAGTGGCCCAATTTTTTAAGTTTTAATTCTTTAAATACTTAGTTTAAATTTTTAGACTTTATGAATAAATTTCTATGTTAAAATTCAGTCCAAGAGGCCAATTTAAAGTCCTTGGCCGAATTTCCCCTTGAAAGTAAAAAATATTAGGTTTTTTTTTAGTTTTCCTATTAGGACTAGGAAAATAGTTAGAAGGCCTGTATGTATAGCTTGGCCAGCCACCCTTATACAAATTATACTTGAAGAATACATTGAAATCAGATTTGTTTTGTTGAGTGAAAATTCTCTTTGAGTTCTCCAAGAATTTTCTCTTGAGTTTTCTTTAGAAGGAGTTTTAACAATCTTTTTTATTGTGGGAGCCATCTTCAGCCTTCTTCTTGCCATTGTTCTTCACTGGAGGGGATATTAAAGCCGTTTGAAGGGAGTTGTGAAGTCTTTCTCAATTTCAAGGCTTCTTAGGATTTTTCCTTATCTTTATTGCTGTTTATTTCTCTTTAAATTTTTCTGCTTGTGCCGATTTATTGGTTAACTTGTTTTATTGTTCTTGTTACGTTTCAGCCATTCCCAAATTTCAAGATCTGTCTTTGCAACATTCTTTGGCATCAAGAAACGTCCTTCAATCATATTTTTCCAGATTTCTTACCGTCCAAGTATTCTATTTCCTATTCCAATTTGGTTTCTTGATCCGTTGAGTTTAACTTGTTGTTTGGTGTTTTCTTTGTCAAATTCAGCAAGCGACACTTCATTGACGTTAGATCTCATTTTCTTTGCTTCCAATCAACGCTATTAATAAGTTTTTTTGAATCTTGGCTGATTCTTTCTTGTTTTGGGTGTTTCGTTACAGATCTGTTGATCTTTGAGATTAATTTGTTGTTTCTATTTCCATTTCACCCAAGTTGTTTATAGATCTCATAGGACTTCCTCGTCACTTGGCAACTCGATCTTGGTCCGCGCGCGACCCCCTATCATTTGATATCAGATTTTGGGCATTTTGGATGTTCTTGGGTGATTTCTAAACTGATCTCCTTTTAAAAACATTCAACAGCAGTTTTTACCCAGAAAAATTTTTGGAAAAAAATTCATTTGAGTGGGTAAACATTTTCCAATTGTTCTGAAATTTTACATGCATATTTGTCGCATTGTGATAGAATATTAAAAAATATTTCCCGCAAAAAAATCAGTAGAAATAGTCAAAAAAATTGAAAAAGACGAAATCAAGAAAAAAATTTAAAAATATTCAGTGGGTTGAGTTTAGTGCCGAAACTTTCCAGATAAAATATAAAATATTTAATGACATTCCAGTTTAAATTTCGTGATTTTTTGAGATCGGGAACACCTCGAACGAAGTTGTCAAGTTACTCAGCAGTTTTTCAAGTTTTCAGGTTTCAGCAATTTTTATTGATTCTTAGCTGTAGGTTTTCATTTGTTTGCTTTTTATTATCCCTTTACAATATCTAACACCTTCTTTTTTCTTGTGTTAGTAAGATTTAAACGTGTGCACAATTCTTCCTCAGTGCAACACGAATCAATTGGTGTCTCGTCATTTTTTGGACTCCTAGTGCAAATTAGGATTCTTTGGTAGTTTCGGTTCATACACTTTCTAATTGATTGATATAGACTCTACTAAAGAACTCACAAGACTGAATTCTACCTCTTTGAGAATTTTATTTTCCTTTTTGAGCGATTAACGGTGAGGTTTGCTAACTTTCCTCTTTGAGTGTTGAGTGTTTGTTTTGCATGTTTTTAAAAAAATGTCTAGGACTGGTCAAGTTGATAATGACCATAATGATGTCCATGATGCATTCGCAAAGTTCCAACAACTTCGAACATTGAATGCTACTATCAATGAGATGCGATTGGATCAAGAGCCTCAGTATCGGGGTCCAATTAAAGAAGATGTGGATAATCAGGTTCCTGCTCATAGGCGCGCTCCTAAACGTGTCCCTAGAACTGACTATGATTTTCATGATTGTGGCAACCCTCTTTGGCAAAACCAAAGTTCACAATTCCTCAATTTCGTGGTAAGAATGATCCAGAAGCTTATTGTGAATGGGAACCTAAAATTGAGCTTATGTTCCGCTATTATAAATGTTCGGATGATGAAAAGGTAGCATTAGCAACACTGGAGTTTTCATATTATGCATTAAGTTGGTGGACTCAACTTGGGGTAAATCGTCATAGGAATCATGAAGGTGAGATTACGACATGGGAGGAGTTAAAACAAGTTATGCGCAAAAGATTTATTCCGCCTCATTACTATAGAGAAGTTAAAACAAAGCTTAGACGACTTGTTCAAGGTAGTAGGACGGTGGATGAATAATTTAAGGAGATGGAGATGCTCATTCAGAGAGCTAATGTGGAGGAGGATGATGAAACAACTATGGTTCGATTTATTAATGGTTTGAATAGGCCAATATCTAATACATTGAGGGTAAAAACTCACATTGATTTAGAAGAAGCAGTTCATAAAGCCATTGAGATCGAGCAGCAATTAAAGGAACAAAGGTTTGGTTCCTTCTCTACTTCACAATATTACAGAGGTAATACTTCCAATTCTGATTTTAAAAGTTCAAAATTACCTTTTGTTACTAATAAGTCTTCTTTGAGTAATGGAAGTAAGCAATCAGATTGGAAAAAAAGGGCTCCTTTTAAAGCGCAAACACCTTCTGAGCAGCCCAATTTAGGCGATTCGAATGTGAAGAGGACTCGTGAGATTGAATGTTTCAAGTGCAAAGGGCGTGGTCATTATAGTAGGGAATGCCCTAACACGAGATTGCTTCTTATGAAAGATAATGGTGAGTACACTTTCGACTCCGATAAAATAGATCCAGATATGCCAGAACTTGTGGATTTTCAATGCCTTGTAGTTCGCCGCACCCTTAACATCCAAATGAGAGACGATGTTGATAACCAAAAGACCAATATTTTCCATTTTCAGTTTTTTATAAAAGGTAACTTATGTTCACTTATTATTGATAGTGGGAGTTGTTCGAATGTAGTGAGCAGTTATTTGGTAGATTCTTTAAAGTTACCTTGTAACGAGCACTCTAAGCTGTACCACCTTCAGTGGCTTAATGAATGCTAGGAAGTTAAAGTTACAAAACAGGCCTTGATCACTTTTAAGCTCAGGAATTACGAGGATGAGGTATGGTGTGATGTGGTCCCAATGCATGTGACACACTTGCTCCTTGGACGGCCTTGGCAATTTGATCGTGATGTTACACACCAAGGCAAGCTCAATAGATACTCTATTGTGTTTAAAGGTCGAAAATTCACTTTTTCTCCTTTAAATCCCAATGATGTATATAAAGATCAATTAAAAATGATGAAATTTTGTGAGGGGTGAAAGAGAAAGGACAAATAAAAAAGACAACGAGAAAAGAGGCTAGTAGTGAAAAAAGTCAAAATTTAAATAGCCCAAAGGTGAGTGAATCCGCAAGTGGTAAAACTAGAGGAAAAAAATTAATTACAACAAAAAAAGATGTGTGGAGAGCCCTACTCAATAAACAGCCTTGTATCCTTGTGAGGTTTAGGCAAAACTATTTATCTCTTATCTAACATTAATGAAAATTTTCCTAGTGTGTTTCAATGTCTTTTGCAAGATTATGAGGATGTTTTTAGTGAGGCCTCTAAAGGTTTACCACCTTTACGTGGGATAGAACACTTCCATTGGCCACATATGAAGAAGGATGTCGAAAAGGTTCCCGAAAGACCGAAAGATAACTTTCAACTTCAACACCTTTTCGATGAAAGACACTTACATACGATCAACATAGGCAAAGATGAAATCACACTACATGAGCCCGAAGGTAAGCGAGGTAAGGAAATTTTAGCAACCGAGTGCCGTACAGATTTGAAAATTATTGATAAAACTTTTGGTGACTCAGTTCTTAAAAGATCCCCTCATTTTGATCTGATTAATTTTTATTCTTCGATTATGGTTGATAAAGTCATTACGAAAGGAAACGTGAGTTGTTATTCTCTTGATTTGCCTTGTGTAAAATCCGCGAATTTGTGCAAATCTATTTTGGTGAATAAAAAAAGTTTTGAATGTATGTTGGTAAGTATGCAAAAATCCTCATGGTTTAACTTGATTGGTTTAATGAAATCTTTGTTACACTTCGGCATGACTAATAAAATCAAGTTTTTAAACCCGGAATCTGTTTTGGTATATTTTGTTGGAAAATCAAGCATCATATATTGTGTGCAAATACTTTCTATTTTTTTGATACTTGGTTTTTGAAAAAGGTAACGAAATTTGCCAAATTTGTTTTCAATTTATATTCGTGCCTTAAACAGTTTCTGTGGTTGTACATGAAGTTTGAGTTCCATTTGACAAAGGTTAACTCAACAACGGAGCTTCGACTACACTATGCCCCCGATGAGCGAAGGTTTGTATTAAATGGAAAAGGTAAAATCGACCCTTATTCTTCTGCTTATAAACGTAAGATGCTTGAAACTTTTGAAACACTTTTGTACCCCTCGGATAGTGACAAAGATCGTGTTGATGATTTAATTTTTGTAAAACACTTAGGTCGAAATGTGCTTGACTGTCCTATTTTATTTATTGATGATTTATCTGTTTTGATGGTTGATAAAAAGATTATTGTTCTTGATAATTTTTATGATGCATGTGTGAGTGAATCTATAGTTCATCGATTAATGCATTGTATGATTATGCAACTCTGTGAACTGTGTGAACCTTTTCAAATACCTACTTGTGACGATTACGTTTACCATTCGATTTATTACTCGCGATTTATTCATGGTTTGTGGAAACAATTTGAGATGATTGAATGCCTTAAAACATGTCCATCTTTGTTTTGAATATTTGACGAGGCATTGGCGAGTAAATTAGCTTATTTGCATGGTTATCTGAATCTGTCCATTCGCATGTGTTATACTTGTTTTGTTATGCTTATGATTGGACTACAAGTTTGTTTGCGTTGCTATTTACTAACTCATGGCTATTCTTTTCAGTGGACTCAATTGTCATTAGTCCCGTTCGATCGAGGAAAGTCGAGTCCATTTAATTTTTCAGATTTGAGGACGAATCTTTTTAAGGAAGGGGGGAATGATACGAGTCACAAAGGCATAATTCAAGCTCAAGGATGTGATGGGCCCAAATTACCACAAGGCCCAATAACGAGGTCAAAGGCCAGACAAATGCATTCAAAACTAAATGGAACCATTCAAGAATTTATTAGCAAGGCCTTAGATGTGTACACGAAGGAAAAATAAATCAAGATTCACTTTCTTGTTTACAAGAAAATCAAGAAACCGAATCTTGGTCCAATTTTGTTATTTTGAGCGATTTCAAGAATCAAGAAAATCAAGATTTCAAATCTTGGAAATCTTGGTCCAAGAAACCGAATCTTGCAGCTAAGGTGCATTGGATCTCAGTTACAAGCATCAACGAACCAATTTTGGGAGAGAACGGATTACAAGCCCAAATGCTTGAAGAAACGGCCCAATAAGATGTTCCAAGCCCAATCAAGAAATTTAAATTAGACTTAGTTGAAAATCAGGCCAAATTGTCAAAGTGGCCCAATTTGTTAAGTTTTAATTTTTTAAATACTTAGTTTTAACTTTTAGACTTTATGAATAAATTTCTATGTAAAAATTCAGTCCAAGAGGCCCATTTAAAGTCCTTGGTCGAATTTCCCCTTGAAAGTAAAAAAAATTAGGTTTTTTTTTAGTTTTCCTATTAGGACTAGGAAAATAGTTAGAAGGCCTATATGTATGGCTTGGCCAGCCACCCTTATACACATTACACTTGAAGAATACATTGAAATCAGATTTGTTTTGTTGATGAAAATTCTCTTTGAGTTCTCCAAGAATTTTCTCTTGAGTTTTCTTTAGAAGGAGTTTTAACAATCTTTTTTATTGTGGGAGTCATCTTCAGCCTTCTTCTTGCCATTGTTCTTCATTGGAGGGGAGATTAGAGCCGTTTGAAGGGAGTTGTGAAATCTTTCTCGATTTCAAGGCTTCTTAGGACTTTATATTTATTTTTCTTGCTGTTCAATCTTTTTAATTTTCTGCTTGTGTCGATTTTATTATCTAACTTGTTTAAACTCTCTTGTTGCATCTCCAGCCCCTTTCAACCTTCAAGAATCTGTTCGACACCAACCGTGGACAACAAGAAACGTTTTGATTTCAAAAAACCCGTCTTTATTGCCGGCCAAACCCTAGATCTAATTGATTTCGTGATCTGATGAGTTTTTTTTTAAATTAACTTGCTGTTTTATGTTCTTCTTTTTAGATTCGGCTGTTTGGAACCTATCTTGAATTCAATTTCGTGTTCTTGGCTTCCAAGATTAGCTATTCCTAAGTGTTTTTAATTCTTGGCTGATCTTTTATTGATTTGGATGTTTTTATTTCATATCTAATTGACTCTAAGCTGAATTTTCTGTTTCGTTTTAGATCCAAGCGTTTAGAGTTTTTGTAGGAGCTTCCCGTGACTTGACAACTCGATCTTAGTCCGCGCGTAACCCCCTATCAATTTGAGTACTATTTATAGAGATAGGCTTATAGAATAAACTACATGCAAATAAAATGTTAAGAACTCGCTGAGTGCTTGAGGACTATGAGTATGCCCTCGACTGATAGACGAGGTCCTTTATAAAGTACATGCCACCCCAACTGATAGACGATTAGTGCCTATTGCTTTGTATGATTAGTCTTATTATTTTGGCTGAACTAAATAGTTGGCTTGGAAAGGGTTACTTAGAATGGTACGAGATATCTGATATTGAGGGGACAAGCATGTAAGAAAGGAGAGAACGTTATTACTCATGATTTTCGAATGAGCGGCAGCGAGGAGAATAAACTTTCCCATTAAGTTTTTCCCTATCCATGCTTGTAAAAAGCTAGTATTGGCTTCTTGATCAAGCTTTGTGTTTTTTTGGCAAACTGTATTTTATCTCGGAATTCTCTCTACAACATCGGGAAAGCTCTAAAACTAAAGATAGCTTGGAGGTTTTAGGTTTGTTGTATTTAGCAAACTCCATTAACATTTGACACCTGGTAAGTATCAATGAACCTTAAGCTATTATCATGGTTATTGAATGGGCTTTAAGGTTTCATGCTCTAGGATTAGTTTAGAAGGAAACTTCTAGGTTTTGGGTTTCTTGATTGGCATAGTTGCGTAAAATTCCCTTATCATTTAAGGGTTTTAAGGTTTGAGCCTTAACTTTTTTTTTTAATTAACGCCCTCAACGTTACAAAATTTCCATAAATCAACCCATTTTTAATAGGAAAGGTCAGTTGACTGTTAGTCAGACTGCAGGTCAACAATGTAGTCTATGTGGCATACCATATAAGTATGATGTCATAAATGACATCATCTATTTAACATTTTTTTTCATTTTGTTTTCATATTCTTTCTTCTTCTCTCATTCTCCTTTCATCCTCTATTTTTTTCCCTCTTAACTCTAAAATTTCAATAATATATTTTGATTCCACTGAGCTTCAACAAATCTTCAGAATTTCAAATTGAATTCTTCAAGCAGATCAGCAAGAGCACTTATGGCATGAACCTGCATCTCAAGCGCGGCAATATAATTAGTTGCTTCTTCGAGAATAATCAGTAACGATTGTTTTCGGCAACCGCGAACCAACCGACCAAGAACCTTGCCTTTCTTTTGAACAAATTTCACTTTCAATTTCAAAACACTAAATCTCTGTTTCCTCGATAGGTTTCTACCGGTAACGCCAGTCAGTGTTGCAGTAGAAACAAATCCACTTCTTTGTCCCTTCTCCTTCCTCAACTTTAGCTTAACACAACTCAGAAAAATAGCATGACTCCACATTATCCTCCCTTTAGTCGCTACAGCCAAAGCTCTATCAACAGCTTCAAAAATGGCTCGTCCACGATGTGGAGTCGAATGAGAAGAATAGTTACTATTAAGATTGACTTGGCTCAAAGCTTGAATCAGCTTCGAAAAATATATTTGTTGTTACGCCTTGGATTTCCATCTAGTGTAACTATTACTCTGGTTTTGGTTCTGCCCCTGTTGATTCATCTTCAATGTTACTATCGCTACTGCTGTTGATGTTTTCTTTTTGTTCTTCCTTCTAACATGATCAAAATTTGAGTTCAGCAATGGATTCATTATAATGGATTCTATTTCACATATACTCTCTCCTTTTCACCATACAATACGATGAATTGTAACAGAAAAAAAAGGATTGAGCTCAAAATTCTAAAGATTTTTTGAAGCTTAATGGAATTAAAAGAAATTATTGAAATTTAACAGAGTTAAAGAATACAGAACGAAAGGAGAAAGAGAGAAGATGAAAACAAAATGAAAAAAATATTAAATAGATTATGTCATTTATGACATCATGCTTATGTGGAATGCCAGATAGGATACATTGTTGATTTGTAGTTTGACTAAAAGTCAACTAACGTCTCCTATTAAAAATCAGTTAATTTGTGGAAAAATCGTAACGTTGAGGGTGTTAATAAAAAAAGTTAAGGGCTCAAACCCAAAAACTCATAAACCTTGAGGGTATTTTATGCAATTATGCCTTTCTAATTCAGTATCCTTGAAAACTTGCTTAGCTTTTCTGAAGGATCTAATCTGATGAGTTGATTATTTATGTCATAGCTCAAGAGACTCCTGAAAGCTCTCAAGACAAAGGCAAGGGACCTATGGTCTAAGCCTTGCTATATTTTCTAACAAGTTCCTTTATACCCCACGTGTGTGTATTGTGCTTCTATTCATGTATGATTCAAGGTAAGTTCACTTGTTCGATGAAAAAGTCTAATCTTGCATGTCTGTGAAAGCAATGAAGAACCTTACTTTGTCTTTAGTCATTACCCATTTTCACTCTAAAAAAGAACTATATGGTCAAAATAAAGAAAAGGATTCATAGTGTTTCCTTCGATGGAATATCCATTGATTTGGCAAATTGCGGTACATGAAACATGACTCTATAATGAATTCATGGCATTGCCTTCGATGCAAAGTGCATTGAATTGATAGATCGCGGTACGTGAACAACGGTTATATGGCCTCTAGTAAGGTAGGTACATTGCAAGCCAGATTGGCAAGCATGGCAAGGGAAATGAAAGGAATGAATGACCTCTAAACATGGACTTGGGTTTGGCTAAGAGAAAGAAGGTTGTTTGGATGAACGTACGGGCATAATGTATGCGCCAAAAAGCTTAGTCTGTTATGAATTTGTGCAAGTTTGGTCTTCGTCAATGGGCGAATCGTGTTTACCACTAAAGGGGAATGGTCTATTTGTTTGCCTGACACATAGTTATCCGAGTGTTCGCACTGGGACTCACTAAGTTCTATGAACTTACTCCATTAATAGTTCCTTTTCAGGATCTCCCAAGGAGTAGGAAGACTTAAAGGATTCCGCTAGATGATACTTTTTGCTATAAGATTCTGATGTTTAGTACTATGCATGACAAACATGAAGGGGGACGAGTTCATCGATTTACTATTTTTTTAAGAAGTTTTATTTTGTAAGTAAACTCTCATATGCACCCAATCATAGTTTTCTTTAGTCGTTTTTGAAAAAGCTTTCATAATCCAAAATGTTTTGGCCCATTAATTGTAAATGTTTAGTATTATTACCTTATGCATGTCTAGTTGAACAAATATAACTCGAGTCTCTGCCCAATGCTTTTTCAAAAATAAGTGATTTTCTTTTGGCTGTAATGCACCGATATCAGGCCCTCCACAGGGGATAGGTTGGGGCATCACAATGTTACCCTCTTAGAATATCCTTAATCTCTTTGGAAAAAATTCATTCAGCCAAATATGGTCCTATTTTATCACATGGTAACCGTTACATCTTCTTTCATGAAAAGTCAATTACTATCAAATAGTAATCAATTCATTTATCACCAAGATAAATGACTCATGGCCACGTTTACTTTTTATCAATAATGTCATGCTAGTTGTAACAGCCCGATTTTGGGCCTAGTCAAAATAGTGGTTTCGGGGCCACTAATCCGAAGAGGAAAATTTTAATATTCTTATATTTTTATGATCTACAGAGGTACGGAATGATTTCATGAAAATTCTGTTCAATAATTTTGACGTTTGGGAACTCAATTTAGTCGAAAGGACTAAAATGTAAAAAAAAGTGCAAAACTTGAGTTCTAGAAGCTAAAGGTGTCTAATTGCTATGAAATTTTAAATTGGAGGTCCTTAAAAGGTAATTAGACCATTGGTTAATTTGTTTGACAAAAATGACCATGAAATAGGTGAAATAGAATATTTTTAAGTTCAGGGCATTTTAGTAATTTGATGATTAAATGAATTAAAAAGCCAAATAAAAAGCCAAATTTTGCTCATCTTTAACCCCTTGACCGAATTTTACATGAGAAAGACATAGATAGGGTTTTTCAAGCTTCCAAGCTCGATTGTAAGTCCATTTTAGCCCCATTTTTAATGTTTTTTACATTTTTGAGATCCTCGTAACTCGGTTTAGCTATTTCTACAATTATTTTAAGCTAGGGTTTGTGTTTAAAAATTTACCCATCAATGACTTGCATGTGTTTTGATGTTTTATGGTATAATATGAAAGTTTAAAGTGTAATAAACAACTTTTCCTAAGTGATTTTTAGTGAAATTACATAAAAGGACTTATTTGTAAAAGTTGTAAAATATGTGGAAAAAAGAAAAAATGTGATTTAGTGAAAATTTTGGGATGATATAAGAGGGAATATGAATCGGCTAGGCTTGAGTAATGAGAAAAATAAGTACTTTTCAATTTACAAGCCTAGGGGCAAAATTGTAAATATGTGAAAATTTAGGGGCATAAATGAAATTTTTGCCATAAGATGTTTTTGGGGCTGAATTGAAAATGTGTGTATTAAATGAGTTAAATGTGTTATTATAGATCAAGAAAGACAAGGAATTGACCTTGACTGGGGAAAAGGCAAGGTTGTGGACTAAGACGCAAACATTTGATATTTTGGACCGAGGTAAGTTTGTATATAAATAATGCATCGTTTTTACTTGCGCTTTCATATTTTGATATATTTTGTGAAATGTGGCTGAATATTTGATGTATTCGACAAAATATCGACAAGTGAGCAATTTCCCGTTGAACCTTAAGAATTGAATATGATACAAGTGACATGTCATTAAGAACCTATGTGAAAACTATGTGAAATTGTGACTAATTGAATCCGGGTACTAGTCTTATAAGTTCTACCAGTAACTGGGCAATCCGACATGTGTTGCGGATACCTGACAGCTTGTGTGGGTGCACTAAGTAGTTACGAATTACCGGCAGCTTGTGTGAGCATACCCGCGAATGTGAATAGCTCGAGAACGAGCCTATGTGTGATAAGTGATGTGAAGTAGCTTTGGCTACAAGTGTGACACTATACGCAATATTCTGATGTGTTCAACGGAAAATGACTAAGTGTAAATGATTGTGATTATGTGATGAATGAGTGGAGGTACATGTGTATATATATATTCATGAGCAATTTGTTCGATATGCGATCGAATTTTGGTAAGGTTGATGTGGAGTAAGTATGACTATGAAGACTTGTAAATACTTGATAATGACTATCTATCAGAATGGCTAGCTATGGACATGTTTGGTGTTATGTGTATGTAAATGAAAGTTAATACAAAGAACACATGAAAGAGTAAAATTAGTAATAAAATAGTTTTGGACAGCAGCCGTTGTATAACTTTGAAAAATCACCAAAAATTGTGAAAATAAAATTAGAGGTTGAATAAGATATGAAATTAAAGCTTATTGAGTCTAGTTTTACATAGAAGAAACGGTGTAAGCAAGAAAATTTCATATTATAAGATATTTGATTTTTTTATGAGATAGGGTCAGAGTGATTTCTGAATCCCCTGTTCTGACTTTGGAAACTCATTAAAAATTTTATAAAAATAATTATGGGTTAGAATTCATATGTTTAAAATTATTAATGAGTATATTTTCAATAGAAACAAACAGTAACATCATCGAATCCCTTACGAGGAGATAATTAATTTTTAGTGAAGAAGGGTCGAAACTGTCAGACAGTAGAACATAGATGCCTTTAAAGAATAAACTGTACTTATTGGCTAAACCATAAATTCTAAAAATTTTATGGTAAGAATATATATGAGTCTAGTTTTAGAGAAATTTAACGGATCTTAATTCGGAGTTCCGTAGCTCAAGATATAAATAATTTATTGACTATGACTCGCGTAGACAACTTGATATGAACATGAGTTAATAGCGAAACTATGTGCAAATATGATTGTATTATCTTGAGAACACATTTTGAGGATTGATAAAAGCATGTTAATAAAAAAATTTTTATTTACATACCAACTTACTAAGCTATATGCTTACTCCCTTTTCTTTCCCTTGTCTTAAAGTGTCACCAAGCTAGCTAGGGGTACGGAGATCATCGAAGATCCATCCACACTATCAACACTCTTTTGGTATTTCAAAAGAAATATTATGAATTATGGCATGTATATAGAACTTGATTATTTTCGTATGTGTCATAATTGATTTGGCCTAAAATGTTGGCCTATGTTATTTGATAGTTCATTTTGTATAAGGCCATTGATGTTGGCTATTATTAGTTAAGTTGTATGTTTATGATAATGCCATGTTCTATGTTGATAAATTTGGTATAAGTGTGTAAATGTTTGGATGGAAAAAGGTTTGGTAAATAGCCTAAATTTCATCCACACGGCTGGCCACATGGCCATGTGCTCAGGGCGTGTGGCCCTATTTTTCAAGAAATTTTTCAAAGTTTCCAAAAGTTCTCAGTTTGGTCCCGAACCACTTTCAAAGTATGTATTGGGTCTCGTAAGCCATATTAGGGACTTTATCATGAAATATGAAAAGTTTTAAGTTGGATGAAATTTCATGACTCAGTTTTATATGATTGGTTATTTTTAAGTCTAGTAATGCCTCGTACCCTGTCCCGGCGTCTGACACGGGTAAGGGGTGTTACATTTAGTTGTATCAGAGCCATGTTTTAGTCGGTTCTCAGATTAACATAGCGTGTGTGAGAATCTAGCTATACATGCCATAAATATACTGTGATAGTGTAATGACTTTTGACAATTTAAATTGTGTTTTCATATAGTAAATGGATCTTGATCGAGCTGTTAGTGATGACGTAGAGAGTAACGCGTCGGCTCCCGCGCAAGAGACCGTGCCAGTTGATAGTAGATCTGAAACACATAGTTAGAAAGATGGGGCTTGGGAAGCCTTCCTCCATATGATGAATAATTGGTACAAGAATTTATTCGGGCGAATCCGAATGCCCAACCTCCTTCACCCTCTCTTATTCCCCAACCGATTCTCGTAGTTCCTCAAGGTATAGAAATGGTAAGACTGACTAAGCCCCCGGTTGATAAGATCCGAAAGCAAGGGGCTAAAGAGTTTAGGGTTAATCTAGATGATGATCTTAAGAAAGCAGAGTTTTGGCTTGAGAATTCTGTCCGAGTATTTGATGAACTTTCTTGTACTCCTGAAAAGTGTTTAAATTGTGCTATATCTTTATTGAAGGACTCGGCATATCACTGGTGGAAGACACTGGTATCCGTGGTTTCGAAAGAAAGGGTTACATGGGGTTTTTTCCAAGAGGAATTCAGAAAAAAGTACATAAGCCAACGGTTCATTGATAAAAAATGCAAAGAGTTTCTTGAGTTAAAGTAAGGCCGAATGTCTGTGGTAGAATATGAAAAGAGATATTACTGAATTTGTATCAAAGTGTTTGATTTGCCAACAAGTGAAAGCCGAGCATCAGGTACCTTCGGGTTTACTTCAGCCAGTGATTGTTCCCGAGTGGATATGAGACGAAATCATGATGGATTTTGTGACAGGTTTGCCTCTGACTCTGAAAAAGAAAGATGCCGTTTGGTTTGTGGTTGATAGATTGACAAAATTGGCTCACTTTATACCGGTACGTACCGACTACTCACTTGATAAGTTGGCTGAGTTGTATATTGCCGAAATTGTGAGATAGCACGGAGTGCCTATGCCTATTATTTCGGATAGGGATCCGAGGTTCACTTTGAGGTTTTAGATAAAGTTCCAAGAAGCCTTGGGTACGAAATTGAATTTTAGTACCATGTTTCATCCGCAAACCGACGGTCAATCCAAAAGAGTAATTCAAGTTCTCGAAGACATGCTCCGATGTTGTGTTTTAGAATTTGAAGGTAGTTGGGAGAAATATCTAACTTTGATCCAGTTTGCGTACAACAACAATTTTCAATCGAGTATACAGATGGCACCATACGAAGCATTGTATGGTCGCAAATGTCGAACTCCTTTGTATTGGACTGAGCTCAGTGAGAAACAAATTCATGGGGTTGATCTTGTTAGAGAAACTAAAGAGAAAGTGAAAGTAATCCGTGATTGTCTGAAAGCTGCTTCAGATCGACAAAATTCATACGCGGATTTCAAAAGAAAAGAAATCGAGTTTTAAGTGGGTGATAAAGTGTTTCTGAAAGTATCTCCGTGGAAGAAAATTTTAAGATTTGCTCGAAAGGGCAAGTTGAGTCCGTGTTTCATTGCGTCGTATGAGGTTATTGAAAGGATTGGGCAGTGGCGTATCGGTTAGCTTTACCGGCAGATTTAGAAATAATTCATAATGCGTTTCATGTATCGATGTTATGACGATATCGTTTCGATCCTTCACATGTAATTTCTTCGACAGAGATTGAGATTCGGCCGGATATGACCTATGATGAGGAACCGATAAAGATTTTAGCTCGGGAAGTTAAACAGTTGAGAAATAAAAGTATAGCCTTAATGAAAGTGTTGTGGCAAAGGCATGGAGTAGAAGAGGCTACATAGGAACTGGAGGAAGCCATAAGAAAACAGTACCAAAACCTCTTTTTCGGTAAGATTTTCGAGGATGAAAATCCCTAAAAGGGGAGAGTTAAAACAGTCCAATTTTGGGCCCAGTCAGAATAGTGGTTTTGGGGCCACTAATCCGAAGAGGAAAAAATTAATATTCTTATATTTTTATGATCTATAGAGGTAAGGAATGATTTCGTGAAAATTTCGTTCGAAAATTTTGACGTTTTGGCACTCAATTTAGTCAAAAGGACTAAATTGTAAAAAAAATGCAAAACTTGAGTTCTAGAAGCTAGAGGTGTCTAATTGCTATGAAATTTTAAATTGGAGGTCCTTCAAAAGTAATTATACCATTGGTTAACTCGGTTGTAAGTCAATTTTAGCCCCATTTTTAATGTTCTTTACATTTTTGATATCCTAGTAGCTCGGTTTAGCTATTTCTACCATTATTTTGAGCTAGGGTTTGTGTTTAAAAATTTACCCACGGATGACTTGCATGTGTTTTGATGTTTTATGGTAGAATAAGAAAGTTTAAAGTGTAATAAACAACTTTTACTAAGTGATTTTTAGTGAAATTGCATAAAAGGACTTATTTGTAAAAGTTGTAAAATATGTGAAAAAAGGGAAAAAAAAGTGATTTAGTGAAAATTGTGGGCTGCTATTTGAAAAAATATCAATAAGTGAGAAATTTCCCGGTTGAACCTCAAGAATAGAATGGGATACAAGTGACATGTCACTAGGAACCTATGTGAAAACTATGTGAAATTGTTACTAAGTGAATCCGGGTGCTGGTCTTATAAGTTCTACCAGTGACTAGGTAATCTGACATGTGTTGCGGATACCTAACAGCTTGTGTAAGCAGTACTGAGTAGGTACGAATGACCGACAGCTTGTGTAAGCAGACCCCCGAATGTGAATAGCTCGAGAACGAGCCTATGTGTGATAATTGATGTGAAGTAGCTTTGGCTACAAGTGTGGCACTATGTGCAATATTTTGATGTATCCGTTAATATTCTGATGTGCTCAACGGGAAATGACTAATTGTAAATTATTGTGATTATGTGATGAATGAGTGGAGGTACATGTGTATATATATATTCATGAGCAATTTGTTCGATATGTGATCAAATTTTGGTAAGGTTGATGTGGAGTAAGTATGACTATGAAGACTTGTAAATACTTGATAATGACTATCTATCGGAATGGCTAGCTATGGACATGCTTGGTGTTATGTGTGTGTAAATGAAAGTTAATACAAAGAAAACATGAAAGAGTAAAATTAGTAATAAAGCAGTTTTGGACAACAGCCGTTGTATAACTTTGAAAAATCACCAAAAATTATGAAAATCAAATTAGAGGTTGAATAAGATATGAAATTAAAGCTTAATGAGTCTTGTTTTACATAGAAGAAACGATGTAAGCAAGAGAATTTCATATTATCAGATATTTGATTTTTTATGAGACAGGGTAGAGTGATTTCAAAATCCCCTGTTTTGACTTTGGAAACTCATTAAATATTGTATAAAAATAATTATGGGTTAGAATTTATATGTTTAAAATTCTTAATGAGTTTATTTTCAATAGAAACAAACGAGAACTTGATCGAAACCCTTACGAGGAGATAATTAATTTTTAGTGAAGAAGGGTCGAAACTGTTAGATATCAAAACAGGGATGCTTTTAAAGAATAAACTGTTAGATATGTGAGTCTAGTTTTAGAGAAATTTAACGGGTCTTAATTTGGATTTTCGTAGCTGAAAATGTAAATAATTTATTGAATATGACTCGCGTAGGCAACTTGATATGAACATGAGTGAATAGTGAAACTATGTGCAAATATGATTGTATTATCTTGAGAACACATTATGAGGATTGATAAAAGCATATTTATAAATTGTTTATTATTTACATACCAACTTACTAAGCTATATGGTTACGCCCTTTTCTTTCCCTTTTCTTATAGTGTCACAAAGCTAACTCGGGGCACGGAGATCGTCGGAGATCCATCCACACTATCAACACTCTTTTGGTATTTCAAAAGCAATATTATGAATTATGGCATGTATAGAGGACTTGATTATTTTTGTATGTGTCATAATTGATTTGGCCTAAAATGTTGGCCTATGTTATTTGATAGTTCATTTTGTATAAGGCCATTGATGTTGGCTATTATTGGTTAAGTTGTATGTTTATGATAATGCCATGTTCTATGTTGATAAATTTGGTATAAGTGTGTAAATGTTTGGATGGAAAAAGGTTTGGTAAATAGCCTAAATTTCATCCACACGACTGGCCACATGACCATGTGCTCAGGGCGTGTGCCCCTATTTTTCAAGAAAATTTTCAAAGTTTTTAAAAGTTTTTAGTTTGGTCCCGAACCACTTTCAAAGTATGTATTGGGTCTCGTAAGCCCATATTAGGGACTTTATGATGAAATATGAAAATTTTGAATTTGGATGAAATTTCATTACTCGGTGTTTTATGATTGGTTGTGTTATGTTCGGTAATACCTCGTACCCTGTCCCGGCGTCTGACACGGGTAAGGGGTGTTACACCAATGAAAGGATATCATTTACCCATGTCTCATGCTATGAATTCCACTGTTGTGAATGACCTTACATATTGTCGAAGTCGTATAACCAACGCACTAGTTTTCGGTTCCTTATCTATTTGAACTCAGGCTTGTACTTACATCAAAGTATATGAGTCATACATACATAGTTTATCATTCACTTCGGGTTGAGCTATGCCACACCTTGAATGTCACAGGTGAATAAATCTATAAACGGATTAAGGATATATTTTTCTTGGGTCCATTAATGTACTATCAATCTAGTCACTCACATTTATGTCTCTATCTTCTAGGAGTCATCCGCTTTGATGCCCTAGATAATGCATATCCCTAATTGGGATTGATACATATTAGCCTTTCAATATTTACTCATTTTTTACTAGACTAAGGACATGTTTTGGTTTATTTACTAATATAAGTTTTCTTTTCGTATTATGATCCGACTACGTTATACCATTTAGTATTAATTTAAACATTAAACAACTAGTGAGCCAACATTTGCTTCTATTTTTCTTAGCATGAAAAAACTATATGAGAACAATTATGCAAAGTATATTAATGTCATCCATGAATTTGTTTCATTGACCAATATGTTCGAAAAATTACAAGTTTACAAACGAATATACTACACTCAGGGCACCAGATCCAACTGTTAGAGTATACCCAAAGATCAATCATGAGATGATTGTAATAACATACTTGTTTTACCTCGTTTATTACTCTAAGGCATTACCATTATTATTTCAGTTTCTTGTATGTGTATATAAATAAATTGTTTTATAATAATGTCTTGAGAATAATATGATTATTCTTAAAAGGTCCTTAGTCAAGTATTATTGTGTGCTTGGACAACAATAATGCATTAAGACTAACATATAGTTGATTGATGACAAAGTGTTGTCATTGACATAGGGATGTCAAAATAGATCCATGAGTATATGTTAAAGAATTACATATTGGACTGACCCGCTATGAGTATGTTTCTTGGATTATTATGTAATAGTCACAACATTACTGTATCAGCTCGTTTTAGGGGAAATCAGAACAGTGGTTTCGGGACCACAAATTTGAAGCTAAAAAATTTATTTTATTATTATTTTATTTTCTACAACATGATAGTAGTACAGTATAAAAATTTCGTTAAGAAATTTTACCGTTTACATGCTCAATTTGATAAAAAGGACTCAATCGCATAAAGTGCAAAACTTGAGTTCTAGTACCTAGAGGTATTAAATAAATATAAAACTTTAAATTTTAAGTCAAATAGACCATAAATGGTGATAGTGGAAGTACATGGCTTGGTATAAGTGTAATTAGAGATGTTTTTAAAGGTTATTTAAGTAAATGGTAAAATAATGATAAAAATAGATGAAATAAAATAAGCTATCATCTTTTATTCATCATCATCAACTGAAATTAAAAGAAGAAAGATGCCAT
Source organism: Gossypium raimondii (assembly GCF_025698545.1). Lineage (NCBI taxonomy): Eukaryota > Viridiplantae > Streptophyta > Magnoliopsida > Malvales > Malvaceae > Gossypium > Gossypium raimondii. The sequence continues at coordinate 35,514,629 of NC_068574.1, read as the reverse complement.
TATTGAAGCTAGGTTTCGACCATGCTTGTTTTGCTTGATTGGTAAGATATTTTTTCCCGTTTTTAATGATTTCTATGTTTTCGAGATCGTTGTAGCTTAATCTAGCTAGCCTAGGGACTAATTTGTGAAACTATTAAACTATTAAAAATTTTCCATTAATGAATGTACATGAGTTTTGATGATTCATGGAAAAAATGAGTATTTGTTGTTAGATAAACAACTTTTGTTAAGTGATTTTTGGTGAAATTGTTAAATAGGGATTAAATTAAAAAATGGAAAATTTTACATGGTGAATTTGTGAAATAAATGAAATATAGGTCTTGATAGGGACCTAATTGATATTCGACTATAGTGGGTTGTAGTGAAATTGCATAAATTTCAAATTTTATGAGCTAGAGACTAAATTATAATAAATTAAAAGTATAGGGACAAAACGGTAATTTTTCCAAAATATGGTTTTGAATTGAATTAAATAAAATAAATATTGAATTGAGTTAAATCTATTCGTATAGATCAAGACAGACCTCGTACGGCTTTAGATCGGGGCTCAGAGAAAGTCTCAGATTAATCGCCTTCGTATCTACGTATACTCGTCGAGGTAAGATCGTGTAATTAAATTACGCATATATTTTTCAAACAAAATATAATTGTGTTGTAAATTGCTATACATATACACCAGTTGCATATCCAATGACATACAATGATTACCGAGCCCCGTTTGAACCTTAAGAATTCGTAGGATACAAATGACATGTCATTAGGGTTTACATGATTCGGGTGTTGGTCCTGAACGTCCTACCAATGGTTGATGTCCGACATGTATTGCGGATACTCCATAGCTCGTGTGAGCAGTATCATGTAGCTACATTCTGACCCACAGCTCGTGTGAGTAGGCCCATCTTCACAGCTCGTGTGGGCATTCTGATTCACAGCTCGTATGAGCATACATGTAAAGGATTTAATGGATTAGTGTTATATGATTTATCACACTATGTGTGAGTTATCCCGGGTATCCAACGGTATTCTAAATGGTTCAACAGGCATTATTCTGATACGGAATGGTATGAGCTCGATATGAACTAAGACAGGGATACATGTGAATTACATTGAACCAATGTTACATAATTTGTTGAACATTAAAATGGATGGTATATGAATTTTTTACATGTATAAATGTTGTGTTCATCCATTATTAATTTGTTTATGAAGCATACTTATATGGCTAACATGTTTGGTGTTCATGTTTAGGCTTTGGCCAAATTGTGTTGGATTATGCCATGTTTATCTTACCTATTATATGATTAAATGGTAAGCGATGTTTTATGTTATACAAACGTACTAAGATTATATGTTTATTCTGTGTTATTTTTCGTGTCTTATAGTGCATCAGAAGCTCGTTCGGGTCAAATGCTTTTCGGAGCTATATCACACTATCCATCGACTCTTTTGGTACTTTCGATTATTTTGATTTTGGTTATAATGGCATGTATAGGTATATTGGCTAATGTGATCTTATGTCTTTTGGTTGTTGATATGGCCATTTGACTTGGCTTGTGTTTTGGCATTTTGTTGGTCAAATGGCATATTTTGGTATGTATATACATAGCCTTAAAATGGTTGATGTTTGGTTTAATATGTTTGAATGACGGAAGATGAAATGATAGTAATGAATATGCATATTATATATGTCATGTGCCTTGTTCGAAAATATGGTGAATTGGAACTTTGTTCTGAATTATATATATGAATGTTGATGCTAGTAGTTGAATGACATGTTTAGTGTCATTTAATGTGTTTTGGTAAGTAAATTCAATGGTATGTATTGATGCAAATATGCATAGAAGTTGATTGTTTATTTTGGCTAAATTGAGTACATGGTTGTACATGTTTTGATGTAGTTATTTGAAGTGCCTATGGGTGTATTGGTTGTATGTTATTTTACCTTATGTATATAGCTTGATTATGCATGATTTTAGTGCCTTGTTATGGTTTCTATATATGTGCAATTTTGGGTGTAGGTACATACCAAGATGGGTGAGAAAAATATCCTGTAAAATGACCTATTTTTGTCCACACGGTAAAGACACAGGCGCGTGTCTCATCCATGTGTCCCCTGTAGCTTTCAAAGGGTTGCAAGTCAGGTTGTTACAAGGCCTAACACACGTCCTAGCACACGGGTGTGTGAGGTTATTTCGAAGGGTACACAGCCTGGCACACGAGTGTGTGGCTTGGTCGTGGGACCCAAGTCAGTGAGTTACACGGGCACAGACACAGGTTGGGACATGGCATTGTGTCCCTACTTCGAATGCCCACACGGCCGTGTGACCCTTGCAGTGTTGAAAATTTTCACTAGTTTTTGAAAAATTCTATGAGTTTCCTATTTAGTCCTGACTTGTTTCTAAAATGTTTCTAGGACCTCCAGGGCTCGTATAAGGGACAATATGTATGATTTGGATTTTTTATATGATTATTGTTATGATTTGAAATGTTTAAAAATTGTAATAGTTTGAAGTGAAATTTTTGGTAATGCTCAGTAACCCTGTTTCAGAGGATACGGGTTAGGGGTGTTTCATTTATTGGTATCAGAGCTACAATTTAGTCGATTCTTGGACTAAACGTAGAATGTGTGAGTCTAGCTATACATGTCATTATATAACCTTTGATATATCTCCTGACCATTTTAAAGCATGTTCTTTTATATAGTAATGACATCCAATCGAGTTGACTCTGATGAAGTAGAAAGTAACACTTAAGCTCCCATTCACTGAGTAGCATCGAGTGGTACAAGGCCTGTATCTTAGGGCTGGGAAGGAGAGGCTAAGGAAGCCTTCTTCCAGATGATGAGTTAATGGTTTACCGAGTTCGTACGGACAATCTCGGCTGCTCAAGAACCTCTACACCCTCGTGCTCCCCAACCGGTCCCCGTTATTCCTAAAGTTATGGAACCATTACGAGTTAGTAAGCCACCTGTTGATAAGATTCGTAAGTATGCAGCTGAAGAATTTAGAGCTACTGCTGAAGATGATCCCAAGAGAGAAGAATTCTGGTTAGAGAATACAATCAAGGTTTGCGATGGATTGTCTTATTCACCTGCCAAGTGTGTTAATTGTGCGGTATCGTTATTGAAAGATCTAGTTTACTAGTGGTGGAATACGTTGATTTCTTGAGCTCAAGCAAGTTCGCATGTCTGTATCAGAGTATGAGCGAGAATTTTTCAGACTGAGTAAATATGCTTGTGAATGTATTCCAACCGAGACTGCCATATGTAAGAGGTTCGAGGAAAGATTGAATGAAGATATAAAAATTCTCATCGAAATTCTTGAGCTGAAAGAATTTCTTGTCTTAGTTGGTTGAGCGCACAAAGCCGAGGAACTAAGTAAAGAAAAAAGACATGTTCATTTTGAAACTAGAGACTCGAGAAAGAGATCGACTGGGAAGTCATAACAGCTAGCATAAAAAAGATCAAAATAACATCACAACTGTTCTACAGTTTCAGTGGGGTATTCCAGTAGAGACAGAGGTAACGGACGTTTGAGTTCTAAACCTCAGACTACATTTGTGGCAAGTGTGGGTAGTGTCAAAGATGTCAGACCCGAGTGCAAGTACTGTAAAAGACCACATTGTGGTAAGTGTCGACCGAAGAACAAAGCATGCTTCAGGTGTGGTTCCTTCGACCACTATCTTAGAGATTTCCTAGAGAAATCTGAGAAAGAAAAAGCTCAAATACAAGGTGGAGCAACACAGCTGCCAGAGGTAGACCACCTCGTAATTCTGGAAATGTGAGTGGTAGCCATGGTGTAACAAAAGACTCTACTATGCGATCTGAGGCTCGAGCACCAACTAGAGCTTATGCTATTCTTGTATGAGAGGATGCTTCTGCGTTAGATAAGAAAAAGGATGGATCAATGAAATTGTGTAGTGATTACCGTCAGCTCAACAAGGTTACAATCAAGAACAAATATCCACTGCCTCGAATTGACAATTTGTTTGTCAGTTGAAAGGTGCAACAGTATTGTCAAAGATTGATCTTCGTCTTGGCTACTATCAGCTACAAGTTATAGATTCGAATGTGCCAAAAACTACATTCAGAGCTATGTACAGACACTATGAATTTCTTGTGATGTCTTTTGGTTTAACTAATGCACTTGTAGTATTTATGAATTTGATGAAAAAAATTTTAGACCGTATTTAGACAGATTTGTCTTAGTTTTTATTGATGATATTTTGATATATTCAAGAGATGAGTCTAAGCATGTCGAGCATGTGAGAATTGTGTTGCAGACCCTGTGAGATAAACAACTTTTTTCTAAATTTAGCAAATGTTAGTTTTGGCTCTGAGAGTCAGTTTTCTAGGACATATAGTATTGGCTGAAGGCATTAGAGTTGATCCGAGTAAAATTTCAGCAATTGTTGACTGGAAACCATCAGAAACGTATCCGAAGTTAGAAGTTTTCTTGGATTAACTGGTTATTACCGAAGATTCTTCAAAGGTTTCTCGATGATAGCTACACTGATGACGTGAATATTACAAAAATGTGTGAAATTTGAATGGTCTAAGAAATGTCAGCAAATTTTTAATCAGTTGAGAGCACTGTTGATCGAGGCACCAGTTTTGGTTCAGCCTGAATCGGGTAAAGAATTTGTGATTTACAGCGATGCATCTTTAAATGGTTTAGGCTGTGTTTTGATGCAGGAAGGAAAAGTAATAGCTTATGCTTCTATACAGTTAAAGTCGCATGAAAAGAATTATCCGACACATGACTTAGAGTTGGCAGCTATTATGTTTGCGTTGAAAATTTGGCGACACCATTTGTTCGGTGAAAAATGACATATATTTACCGATCATAAGAGTTTAAAGTATCTAATGTCACAGAAATATTTGAATTTGAGACAGCGCAGATGGCTTAGACTATTAAAAGATTATGAGTTTATCATTGATTATCATCCGAGAAAAGCAAATATAGTTGTTGATACTTTGAGTAAAAAGTCTTTATTTACTTTGCGAGTGATGAATACGCGACTGACATTATTTGATGATGGCTCAATGTTAGCCGAGTTGAAATCTAGACCGATATTTTTATAGAAGATTTGTGAAGCTCAAAAATCTGATGGCGAGTTGTTAGCAAAGCGGGCATAGTGTGAGTTGACTCCTGATTAAAAATTTCAAATAGGACCCGATGATTGCTTATTGTTCAGAGGTAGAATTTGTGTACCGAAGAATCTAGAGCTCATTTAGAGAATCTTGCACGAAGCTCTTAGTGGTAGCTTGTCTGTTTATATTGGAAGTAATAAGATGTACAGTTATTTGAAACAGATGTACTGGTGACCGAGAATGAAATGCGAGATTTCTAAATTTGTATCGAGATGTTGAGTATGACAGTAAGTTAAAGCTAAACATCAGGTACCTTCTTGATTATTGCAACCAGTGACGATACCCGAGTGGAAATGGGATCAAGTTACTATGGACTTTGTATCGGGTTTATGCGTATCTCTGAAAACGAAAGATGTCATTTGGGTTGTCATTGATCGTTTGATGAAGATAGCACATTTTATTCTAGTACGTACATGTTACTCCTTTGAAAGATTAGTAGAGTTGTATATTTCTGAGATTGTCCAATTACACCTGGTGCCAGTTTCTATCATCTCGAATATGGATTTGCGGTTTACAAAACGATTCTGGAGAAAGTTACAGGAAGCTCTAAGTACGTGATTGCATTTTAGCATTGCATTTCATCCTCAGACCGATGGTCAGTCTGAGCAAGTAATTCAAATTCTCGAGGATATGCTTCGTTGTTGTGTATTAGAGTTTAAAGGCAATTGGGAGAAATATTTACCGTTGGTTGAATTCATGTATAACAATAGTTTTCAATCGGGCATAAAGATGGCACCGTGTAAAGCTTTGTATGATCGTAAATGCCAAACTCTATTATACTGGACTGAGTTCAATGACAAAAAGATTCATGGGGTTGATTTGATTCGTGAAACTGAAGAAAAAGCAAAAGTGATCCGAGATGGTTTGCAAGCAGCTTCAAATCGTTAGAAATCATATGCAGATCTTAAACATAAATATATAGAGTTTCAAATCGGCAACAAAGTATTCTTGAAAGTATTGCCTTGGAAGAAGGTTATTCGGTTCGATCACAAAGGAAAGTTAAGTCCATGATTTATTGGGTCGTATGAGATTATTGAAAAAATTAGACCTGTTGCGTATTGATTAGTTTTATCGTCAGAATTAGACAAGATTCATAATGTCTTTCACATGTCTATGTTACGACGGTACCAATCTGACCCTTCATATGTTCTCTCCCCGACGGATGTTGAGATTTAGCCTGATATGTCGTACAGTGAGGAACTAATCAGGATTCTGGCACGAGAGGTGAAAGAATTGAGAAACAAGAACATAGCTTTAGTAAAAGTTCTCTAGCAACGACACGGAATAGAAGAAGCTACTTGGGAACCTGAGCAAGCTATGACAAAACAATATCCGAACCTCTTTTCTGGTAAGATTTCCGGGGACAAAAATCCCTTTAGGGTGAGAGTTGTAACAACCCATTTTTAGTGAAATCAGAACAGTGGTTTTGGGACCACAAATCCAAAGTCAAAAAAATTATTTTATTATTATTTTATTGCCTACAGCATGATAGTAGTATCGTATAAAATTTCGTTAAGAAATCTTACCGTTTACATGCTCAATTTGATAAAAAGGACTAAATCGCGTAAACTGCAAAAGTTGAGTTCTAATAGCGAAAGGTATTAAAGAGCAATATAACTTTAAATTTTAAGTGTTGATATGGTAATTAGACCATAAATGGTGATAGTGCAAGTACATGGCTTGGTATAAGTTTAATTAGTGATGTTTTTAAAGGTTATTTAAGTAAATGGTAAAATAATGATAAAAACTAAAGAAATAAAATAAGCTATCATCTTTTATTCATCATCATCAACCGAAATTAAAAGAGCAAAGATGTCATTGTTGAAGCTAGGGTTCGACCATGCTTGTTTTGCTTGATTGGTAAGATATTTTTTTCCCGTTTTTAGTAATTTCTATGTTTTTGAGATCGTTGTAGCTTAATCTAGCTAGCTCAGGGACTAATTTGTGAAACTATTAAACTATTAGAGTTTTTCCATTAATGAATATAAATGAGTTTTGATGATTCATGGAAGAAAATGAGTATTTGTTGTTAGATAAACAACTTTTGTTAAGTGATTTTTGGTGAAATTGTTAAATAAGGATTAAATTGAATAATGGAAAATTTTACATGGTGAAATTGTGAAATAAATGAAATATAGGGCTTGATAGGGACCTAATTGATATTTGACTATAGTGGGTTGTGGTGAAATTGCATAATTTCCACTTTTATGAGCTAGGGACTAAATTGTAAGAAATTAAAAGTATAGGGTCAAAATGGTAATTTTTCCAAAATATTGTTTTGGATTAAATTAAATAAAATAAATATTGAATTGTGTTAAATTTATTCGTATAGATCAAGACAGACCTCGTACGACTTTTGATCAGGGCAAAGAGAAAGTCTTGGATTAATCGCCTCGTATCTACGTATACTCATCGAGGTAAGATCGTGTAATTAAATTGTGCATATATGTTTTCAAATGAAATATAATTGTGTTGTAAATTTCTATACATATACACCGGTTGCATATCCAACGACATACAATGATTACCGAGCCCCGTTTGAACCTTAGGAATTCGTAGGATACAAATGACAAGTCCTTAGGGTTTACATGATTCAAGTGTTGGTCCTGAACGTCCTACCGATGGAGAAGGTCTGATATGTGTTACGGATACTCCATAGCTCGTGTGAGCAGTATCGTGTAGCTACGTTCTGACCCACATCTCGTATGAGTAGGCCCATATTCATAGCTCATGTGGGCATTCTGGTTCATTGCTCCTGTGAGCATACATGTACAAGATTTGAAAGATTACTGTTATATGATTTATCACACTATGTGTGAGCTATCCCGGGTATCCAACAGGATTCTAAATGGTTCAACGGGCATTATTCTGATACGGAATGGTATGAGTTCAATATGAACTAAGACAGGGATACATGTGAATTACATTGAACCGATGTTACATGATTTATTGAACATGGAAATGGATGGTATATGAACTTGTTACATGTATAAGTGTTGGGTTCGTCCATTATTTGTTTATGATGCAGACTTATATGGCTAACATGTTTGGTGTTCATGTTTAGGCTTTGGCCAAATTGTGTTGGATTATGTCATGTTTATCTTACCTATTATGTGATTAAATGGTAAGCCATGTTTTATGTTATACGAACTTACTAAGCTTATATGCTTACTCTGTATTATTTTCCCTGTTTTATAGTGCATCCAAATCTCGTTCGAGTCAGAAGCTTTTCGGAGCTATATCACACTATTCATCAGCTCTTTTAGTGCTTTTGGTTGTTTTGATTTTGGTTATAATGGCATGTATAGGTATATTGGCTAATGTGAGCTTATGTGTTTTGGTTGTTGATATGGCCATTTAACTTGACTTGTGTTTTGGCATTTTGTTGGTCAAATTGCATATTTTGGTATGTATATAAATAACCTTAAAATAGTTGATGTTTGGTTTAATATGTTTGAATGATGGAAGATGAAATGATAGTAATGAATATGCATATTATATATGTCATGTGCCTTGTTCAAAAATATGGTGAATTGGTACTTTGTTGTGAATGACAAATATGAATGTTGATGCTAGTAGTTAAATGGCATGTTTAGTACAATTTAGTGTGTTTCGGTAAGTAAATTCAATGGTATGTATTGATGCAAATATGCTTAGAAGTTGATTGTTTATTTTGGCCAAATTGAGTACATGGTTGTACATGTTTTGATGTAGTTATTTGAAATGCCTATGGCATATTGGTTGTATGTTATTATACCTTATCAATATAGCTTGATTATGCATGATTTTGGTGCCTTGTTATGGTTTGTATATATGTGCAATTTTGGGTGTAAGTACATGCCAAGATGGGTGAGTAAAATGGCCAGTAAAATGGCCTATTTTTGTCTACACGGGAAGAGACACGGGCGCATGTCTCATCCATGTGTCCCCTGTAGCTTTCAAAGGGTTGCAAGTCAAGTTGTTACACGGCCTAACACACGACCGGGCACACGGGCGTGTAAGGTTATTTCGAAGGGTACACGGCCTGGCACACGAGCGTGTGGCTTGGCCATGTGACCAAAGTCAGTGAGTTACACGGGTACGGACACGGGCTAGGACACAGTCATGTGTCCCTACTTCGAATGCCCACATGGCCTGGCCACACGACCGTGTGGCCCCTATAGTGTTGAAAATTTTCACTATTTTCTGAAAAATTCTATGAGTATTTGATTTAGTCCCGACTTGTTTCTAATATGTTTTTAGGGCCTCGAGGGTCGTAAAAGGGACAATATGTATGATTTGGATCATTTTTTTATTTGATTATTGTTATGAGTTGAAATGTTTAAAAATTATATTCGTTTGAAGTGAAATTTGTAGTAATGCTCCGTAACCCTGTTCTGGCGACGGATACGGGTTAGGGGTGTTACAATTGCTCATTGTGATAACTATGTATACGATCCTTTGATTTGAGATCATCATTGTCCTAACATAGTGAGTTGTATATTTTGATATAGTCAAACGTCTATCGTAACAGGTTGTACTATAAAAACTGGTGTTAGGTATGCCACAATCTATATTTTAAATCTTTTTGGGATAAATTCGTTCTCCCAATATGATTCTATTTTATATTATGGTAACCATTACATCTTTCTTCATGAAAAGTCAATTACTATCAAATAGTAATTAAGTCATTTATCACAAAGACAAACGACTCGCGGTCACGTTTACTTTTCATCTATCATGTAATGCAAATGAGAGGTTATCATTTTTCCATTTCTTGGGCTATGTATTCCACTATTTTTAATGATGCTACATACTGTAGAAGTCGTATACCTAATGCACCAGCTTTTCGTTCCTTATTTATTTAAAATTAGGATTTTACTTACATCAAATATATGAGTCACATATACATAGTCCATTGTCCAACTAGGATTAAAGTATGCCACACTATGAATAAATTCATAAACAAATTCAGGATCTATTCTACTTGAGTCTTATCCGATGTACTACTAGTCTAGTCAATCACATCTATATCTCTATCTTTTGGGAGTCATCCGATCTAATGCTTAAGACAAAGTATCTCTCCAATTGGACTTGATAGGTGACATATTAGTCTTTCTATTGGTTTGCTCATTTTTTATTAGACTAAGGACATGTTTAGGTTCATATACTAATACAAGTTGTCTTTTCGTAATATGATCTAACCACGTAATACTGCTTATTACTATTTAAACGTTAGATAACTATTGAGCCAATATTTGCTTCTATTTTTTCTTTGCGCACCCACTGAGGAAAATATATAGAGGGTACTAATGTAATTAATGGATATTATTATTAAACCAATTTTTTTGAAAAATACAAGTGTACATAGACAAAATACTACAGTTAGGGCACCAAATCCAACAGTTAAATATATGAGACTGTCACCTGATGGGTAAGCAGTAGAATGAGAAGTAACTTGAATGCTAAAGTAAACTAGTTAGATGATTATGATTCATGACTCCTTTAACATGTATGTGTTCATTAGTTTTAGATGTGTTCTATGGTTTATTTTGGATTTTTGAACTTGAGTTTTAGTCATGTGTGTCAAGGTTTTGAAAATATATTGTTAAGGGTAAAAACTGATGAGTTTTAAGGATGATTTTTAGGGACATGCATAGTTGAGTTAGTTGTATCGCAACAAGTAAGGCAATATGTCCACTGCTACAATACCATAGACTTGTATTAGTACAAGTCCCCACTTGTACCGATGCAACTATGGCAAATAGGGGTCCCTTCTATATTTTGAGTCGTTTTGACTCCTGGAGACCCGTATTTAATCCCGATCACCTCTGAATGCCTAGAATTTGAATTAAAATGTTTTCAACTTGATTATAACATCCTAAAATTAAAATTGATTATTATTGAATGATATTATAAATATGTTTAAACTCGATTACTGAGTGAATACAACATATGATCAGAACCTGAATTACTCTAACAACAAATATGACATCTCGCATTCGAACTCGTCGTCCAGGTCGAGTGTGGTGTGCCACAATTACATTGAAAACAAAAAAAAAATCCATTTTTCTTCTTAAAAGATTGATACGAGTCACAAAGGCCTTAGATGCGTATACGAAAGATAAAGAAAATCAAGATTCACTTTCTTGTTTTCAAGAAAATCAAGAAACCAAATCTTGGTCCAATTTTGCTGTTTTGAATGATTTCAAGAATCAAGAAAATCAAGATTTCAAATCATGGAAATCTTGGTCCAAGAAACCGAATCTTGTAATTAAGGAGCATTGGATCTTAGTTACGAGCATTAACAAGACAATTTCGGGAGAGAACGGATTACAAGCCCAAGTTCTTGAAGACAAGGCCCAATAAGACGTTTCAAGCCCAATCAAGAAATTAAAATTAAACTTAGTTGAAAATCAGGTCAAATTGTCAAAGTGGCCCAATTTGTTAAGTTTTAATTCTTTAAATACTTAGTTTTCATTTTTAGACTTTATGAATAAATTTCTATGTAAAAATTCAGTCCAAGAGGCCCATTTAAAGTCCTTGGCCGAATTTCCCCTTTAAACTAAAAAAAAAAAAGGTTTTTTTTTAGTTTTTCTATTAGGACTAGGAGAATAGTTAGAAGGCCTATATGTATGGCTTGGCCAGCCACCCATGTACACATAATACTTGAACAATACACTTGAAATCATATTTGGATTACTTGCATATTCTCTTGAGTTTTTCTCCAAGAATTTTCTCTTGAGTTTTCTTTATAAGTAGTTTTAACAATCTTTTAGATTGTGGGAGCCATCTTCAGCCTTCTTCTTGCCATTATTCTTCATCAGATTTTGTGTTCTTGGTTTCCAAGATTCTCTATTAATAAGTGTTTCGGTTCTAGGCTGATTCTTTATTGTTTTGGGTATTTTACTTTAGATCTTTTAATCTTAAGCTCGACCTTTCTGTTTCGTTTCAGATCCGATTGTCTAAATTTTTCCCGTGACTTGGCAACTTGATCTTGGTCCGTGCGCAACCCTCTATCATTTGGTATCAGATTTTGGGCGTTTTGGGTGTTCTTGGTAGATTTCTAAACTGATTTCTAGAAAATAACAATTTTTTACCTAGAAAATTTTTTGAAAAAAATTCATTTGAGTGGGTAAACGTTGTTCAATTTGTCTGAAATTTTATATGCATATTTGTGGCACTGTGATAGAATATAAAAAATATTTTTCGTAAAAAATCAGTAAAAAAAAGTCAAAAAAATAGAAAAAGTCGAAATCAAACAAAAATTAAAAAAAATATACAGCGGGTTGATTTTAGTGCCGAAACTTTCCAGATCAAATATACAATATTTAAGGACACTACAGTTTAAATTTCGTGATTTTTGGAGATCGGGAACACCTCGAACGAAGTTGTCAAGTTACTTCGCAGTGTTTTTTTTTCGGGTTTTTTGGTATCAACAATTTTTATTGATTCTTAGCTGTAGGTTTTCATTTGTTTTGCTTTTATTCTTCCTTTACACTATCTAACACCTTATTGTTTCTTGTGTTAGTAGGATTTAAAAGTGTGCACAATTCTTTCTCGGTGTAACACAAATCAATTGGTGTCTTGTCAGTTTTTGGACTCCTAGTGCAAATTAGGATTCTTTGGTAGTTTCGGTTCATACACTTTCTAATTTATTGATATAGATTCTACTAAAGAAATCACAAGACTGAATTCTACCTCTTTGAGAATTTGATTTTTTTTTTGAGTGATTAACGGTGAGGTTTGTTAATTTTCCTTTTTGAGTGTTGAGTGTTTGTTTTGCAGGTTTTTGAAAAAAAGAAAAAAATGTCTAGAGTTGGTCAAGTTGATGATGACCTTAATGATGTCCATGATAAATTTAAAATGATCCAACAACAGTTAGACGAACGGGCTGCCATACTTTGAACATTGAGTGCTACTATCAATGAGATGCGAGTGGAGAAAAGAGCCCAACGAGGACAACTTAATTGAAGTGAAAGGGCAGAAATGAGAGTGCCAAGAAGACGAACATCCAACGAATATTCGAGAAGAGATTCATGTCATGACTCCTATTCAACGAGGGATTCAAGATGATGCAAAGGAGGTTTCGAGAGTGAAGTTTTCCAAGGGGATCATTGTTCGTATGCAAATGTCATTCTGTACATACCCAACGAGAGTCTTTCCGTTCTGATTCATTTGTAACATCTCTATCTTGTAATGAAAGGAAGACACAAAAAGAAATAAAAAGAAAAGAGAGGCAAGAGGTGTTGATGCGAGAAAATGAGCGAATATGGAATGAGATTGAGAGACGAAAAAAAGAAACAAAAGAAAAAGACGAGGAAAGGGTAGTGAGGAATGTTTCCACTAACCAAGATATGAATTTTTCTTGTGTTGCTACTTTTCAGGTTCCCGAAATACCGAAAGATAACTTTCAACTTCAATACCTCTCAAATGAAAGACGCTTTCATACGATCAACATAGGCAAAGATGAAATCACACTACATGAGCCCGAAGGTAAGCGAGATAAGGAAATTTTAGCAACCGAGTCCCGTGCAGATTTCAAAATTATTGATAAAACTTTTGGTGACTTAGTTCTTAAAAGATCCCCTCATTTTGATCTGATTAATTGTTATTCTTTGATTGTGGTTGATAAAGTCATTACGAAAGGAAGCATGAGTTGTCATTCTCTTGCTTTGCCAAGTGTAAAATCCGCGAATTTGTGCAAATCTGTTTTGGTGAATAAAAAAAGTTTTGAATATATGTTGGTATGTATGCAAAAATCCTCATGGTTTAACTTGATTGGTTTAATGAAATCTTTGTTACACTTTGGCATGACTAATCAAAATCAAGTTTTTAAACCCGGAATCTATTTTGGTATATTTTGTTGGAAAATCAAGCATCATTTATTGTGTGCAAATACTTTCTATTGTTTTGATACTTGGTTTTTGAATAAGGTAACGAAATTTTCCAAATTTCTTTTCAATTTATATTCGTGCCTTAAATAGTTTCTGTGGTTGTACATGAAGTTTGAGTTCCATTTGACAAAGTTTAACTCAACAATGGAGCTTCGACTACACTATGCCCCCGGTGAGCGAAGGTTTGTATTAAATGGAAAAGGTAAGATTGACCCTTATTCTTCTGCTTTTAAAGGTAAGATGCTTGAACCTTTTGAAACACTTTTGTACTCCTCGGATAGTGACAAAGATCATGTTGATGATTTAATTTTTGTAAAACACTTAGATCGAAACGTGCTTGACTGTCCTATTTTATTTATTGATGATCTATCTGTTTTGATGGTTGATAAAAAGATTCTTGTTTTTGATAATGCATGTGTGAGTGAATCTATAGACCGTCGATTAATGCATGGTATGATTGTGCAACTCTGTGAACTGTGTGAACCTTTTCAAATACCTACTTGTGATGATTACGTTTACCATTTGATTTATTACTCGCAATTTATTCATGGTTTGTGGAAACAATTTGAGATGATTGAATGCCTTAAAACATGTCCATCTCTGTTTCGAATATTTGATGAGGCATTGGCGAGTAAATTAGCTTGTTTGCATGGTAATCTAAATCTGTCCATTCACATGCGTTATACTTGTTTTGTTATGCTTATGATTGGACTACAAGTTCTACTTTCAATATGGCTGACTTATCTCTTTTTGATTTTTCAGATTCGAGGACGAATCTTTTTGAGGAAGGGGGGAATGATACGAGTCACAAAGGCCTTAGATGCGTATACGAAGGAAAAAGAAAATCAAGATTCACTTTCTTGTTTTCAAGAAAATCAAGAAACCAAATCTTGGTCCAATTTTGCTGTTTTGAGTGATTTCAAGAATCAAGAAAATCAAGATTTCAAATCTTGGAAATCTTGGTCCAAGAAACCAAATCTTGCAACTAAGGCGCATTGGATCTCAGTTACGAGCATTAACAAGCCGATTTCGGGAGAGAACGGATTACAAGCCCAAGCTCTTGAAGACAAGGCCCAATAAGATGTTCCAAACCCAATCAAGAAATTTAAATTAAACTTAGTTGAAAATCAGGCCAAATTGTCAAAGTGGCCCCATTTGTTAAGTTTTAATTCTTTAAATACTTATTTTTCATTTTTAGACTTTATGAATAAATTTCTATGTAAAAATTCAGTCCAAGAGGCCCATTTAAAGTCCTTGGCCGAATTTCCCCTTTAAAGTAAAAAAAAATTAGGTTTGTTTTTAGTTTTCCTATTAGGACTAGGAAAATAGTTAGAAGGCCTATATGTATGGCTTGGCCAGCCACCCTTATACACATAATACTTGAACAATACACTTGCATCGTGTTTGGTTTAGTGTAATAGCTAATCCATTACGCCCCGATTACGCGCCTATTACATTACCGATCTATTCTGGCGTTTGGTTCGCTGTAATAGGTATTACGCGCCTATTACAATACCGACCTAAGCCCCAAATTCTCTGCTTTTCTATTCCCTTCCCAAATTCCAGATTACCTATTACGTCCGGCTTCCCTTCCCAAGTCTCTGTTTTACCCTCCCTCCCTACCCGAAATCGACCTCCACCCTCTCCTTTTTCTGTCCCTATCATTTCTCCTCCCATTTCCCACTGCTTCATTTTTTCTCTCGGAGCACGTTTGGTTTTTGAATCTTGAGGTATGAATCAACGTTTGGTTAAAATGTTTATGATTTGCTTGTTTAAAGTTTTCTAGATCTTTTTCTATATCTATAGTTTCTGCTAGTTCTATTTCTTTGTTTTTCTTTTTGGTGCTAAATACTCGCTCGAATTATTTTCCGATTTGGAATTAGGGTGTTTTTCGATTATAATCTTACTATTCTGAAATCTTACAAATGCTATATCGGTTACCCACAATTTGTTCGTAACGAAAAACATGGTTGGTATTTTTTCCAGATTTTCTGTTGGCAGGTCTGCCCATCGACGCTCCAAGAGTGCCTTTGTAAGTTTCTTTTTTAAAATATTTTCCTATTTCTCTTTTTTAGAAGTTTATTTGGGTGGATTCTGTAACATTCAAATTTGAATATTTGGGTTTTTATTTCCCTTTTGGATTAGTTCATTGATGTTTCATCGTTGATTGGGTTTTCGAATTTTAAATTTTGTTTAGTTTCTTGTTCCTTATTGCTTTGATTTGGTCGAAATATCCCTTTTGTTTTATGTGTTGGGATTGGTTGATTTACTTTTGAGATATCATGTCATTATGGTAGAAAGAATTGTCTATAAAATTATATATTGTTTTGTTTATGGTAATAAAATCAATTTTTCATTCCTTGCTCCAATTCAACAACTTTTCAAAGAACTTTAGTTCCAATATCCGATGCATTAAAAGTTTTACAGAACGAGTAATGAACTCCGATTCCAAGATCTGGTTCATCAGGCATTTCATTTACATGTCGACGTCACCCTATGTTTATTTATTTTTATTTGTTTTAGGGTAGCATAGATAGTCAATCTTGGTTTCAGTTGAATATTTTAACTTCAAAAAACAGATTTAATGTTAGAATTATTAAATGATTAAATTCAACAAACGAGTATCCTCTTTATTGATTTTTGCTGTCTCTCAACACTTAATCGATTTCCCTTTTCTCATTACAGGTTCTTTCTTCCAACACTTCTTCATCGCAGTCGTCCCCGATTTGCTCATTACAGGTTAGTTTTCCTTTGGTATTCATGGTTTTGTTTGTATGTTTTCCCCGATTGTATGTTTGTATTGCTGTAGCAGCTTTTGTTGTTTCCTTTGTATGGTTTTGTTTGTATGTTTGTATTGCTCATTACAGCCTTTGTATTGCTCATTACTTGTTTCTCGATGGCACAGTATTTGATATTTAGCTTTGTAACCTTGTAGTCATTAAGGAGGAGTAAAATAACATTTGAATGTTCATTGTCACGTGAAAATTCATTTCTTATGTATTTATATGTACCGCTTTACTTTGAAGCTTTCCACCACGGGTAGATAAATGAGTCACTTTTAAATGCTTTATGCTATTGTTCATGATTTCTATGCTATACAACTAAATGATGTTTATTTTTACTAATATTCTTTAGTGTGTAAATTTTGAATACATTAATTGAGCCCATCTTCTGATACCTTATTAGTATTTATTTTCATGCATAATTTGATGTTTGTTAACTTGGTCGCAGAGTCTCGTGTTATTTTAGAGAAATTACTTTTTAAGTTGATCTTTTATCGCCAAAAAGTTCCCCACTTCTATTTTGATGCTAATTCATTTCTATTTTAAACTAATCAAGAAAGAGTCATGTTGTAGTTTTGGAAGTCCCGAGTATGGAGTTAAGCAAAATTCCATTAATGCTCCTTACCTATTTAGTATCTTGAGGATTCTCGCTATGGTACTAGATAGTTGATAGGTCATGGATGTTCTCCAATTTACGTCTATGCAATTAGATGTTACTAATAATTTAGCTTTGGTAAGCAAGTTAATATTACCAATAACGTTTTCGCTTCCAAAGAGGCCTTATTTACTAGTTTATAGATATTTTCGATTTATCATATATAATAAATTTGTGAAGGTTTCCTCTCCTTTTTTATTTGTTATTGTAACCTAAAAAGATATTTAATAGGAGCATTTAATTGATTATATTATCGGTAAATTATATTATCTTATTTCGTTTATTGTATAAAATATAAGATTTTATTGCTTAATTAATGAAATTTAATATTACTTACAAACACTTCGTACTAAATTGTCTTGTTATATAAGAATTGTTTTTTAAACATTTATGGGTAATAAAATTGAAACAATTTTAAATATCATTAATATGCAAATTATTTCTTTGATCATAGGTAACTTTTAGATTTTATAATAAAATTGTAAATGCTCTCTCTCTATATCAAAAAATATATATTCCCTCTCCCAATATTCTCAACTTTCTACAATCCCCTCTTCCTCCATTTGAAGCAGCACTTGTGGTTTTCGGTCTTTCGAAAAAATTGTCACATAAATCTTTTTTAATTTTTATCCATTAATAAGTATTGCGATGAGTAAAAACGACATGACTCACTTCAACTTGCGTATTTCGACTTTTACATCATTGATATACATTAATGTCCCAAATAATAAAATCAAAAAAAACCAATGAAAATCATATATTTAATTAAATTGTATCTATATAGATTTTAGCATCTATAAAGTAAAAATGTCTTTTAAGTCTAAATTTTTAATTTTAAGAATCCACGTGAATGGATTTTCTATTAATGATTTTATTAATTTGCGTCAAGTTTAAAAATATAAAAAAAATTAAATTACTCAGTTGTGGAAAATATATTACATGCCTAAATAATTTGGGTTGCCCCTTGGACAACTTGACGCATCATTTCAAAATCAGTGGGATAAAACACCCACTTCCTTTATCATTATACATAAAAATAAAAGATATTTGTCGATGTATGCTTGCTGTAAGTAGAACAAATATTAGCCTCTTTCCATGTATGCTTGATGTAAGTAGAACAAATATGATATGAATTATTATAAGGTATAATATCTTTTCTTTCATTATTGTTTGGGTGATTGATAAAGAAATGAAATTAAAGTTGCAATTTAATAGATACTTTTTTGCTTCGTGTGTTCTAAATTTGTGCTGTTTATTTTATTTGATAATGTGTAATTGCAACTAACGATATAATTTTAAATTTACTATTGAGCTTTTGATTCATGATTTTGAACTAACGATATAATTTTATAAATTTTTCACCTTTTGATTCATGATATTAAAAAAAGTAAATAATGTTAATTTGTTTTTTTTTCTTAAGATAATTATGTCAGGTGTTCCACATACACATGCTTCTTCTCAAGCTTCTCGAGGAACCAAAAGAAAATGGGTTCCAGAAGAAGATGCAGCCTTAGTTTTTGCATGGTGGACTTGCACAATGTTGGAAAATTTAATGCTGATACCGGGTTCAAAGCCGGTTATTTGAACGAGTTGGAAAAAATGCTAGAAAAGGCTTTACCAAATGCAATGTTGAAGCGAAACTAAATATTGAATCGAGGATCAGGTTACGAAAAAGGGAATGGTCAATCGTCTATGACATGCTTAATGGCCAAAACAATAGCGGTTTTGGTTGGGACGAGCATAGGCAGCTCGTTGTTGCTGAAGATGCAGTTTGGGAATCCTATGTAAAGGTAAAATGTATTTCAAGTCTTTATTTGTTTTTTTTTACCAAACTTATAACTAATATGGTTTCCTCATTTTTTTTAGAGTCACAAAGAAGCCGCTCAGTTCAGACATCATACTTTCCCTTACTACAACCAGCTTACTGCCATATACGCAAGAGATCGAGCGACTGGGAAAGACGCTCAAACAGCTGCTGATGTTCTTGAAGAAATAAATGCTGAGGATGTACCTACTACAGATATGAATGATGAGAGAAACACATTCTATGATCAAGGTCGACGTCTCTTTAGACGACATGGATGTTTCGCACGCGAGTCATGAGGAGATAGAGACCAAGGGGTTCCTCATCTTCAAACAAGAGAAAGAAGAAATCGGATGCTCGTGATAATATGTATTCTTCATTTGATGAGGCTGCCACTTTGTTGGCCGAAAACATCAAGGCCATTGGCGATCAAATCAGTAGGAGTATTGCCTCCGAGGTGGTAGTTCAAACAGGTCGAAGAATATCAAAAGATGGAAGAGAAAGCTTCAAATTTATATTCAACCTTATGGGAAATTGAAGGTTTATCCGACGATCAATGTATGAAGCTTTGACTAAAATTCCGGATCATCCAACTCAAATGATCGCTTTCTTTAGTTTACCTTCATTGCTTGCGATTAGAATGGGTCAAGATTTCTTTCTCACCATTAAAAATCAATGTTCAAATTTTTAATGTTGTAAAACTATATAACATATGGATTATGATGTAGAATTTCATTTTCATCTAACCTTTACTTAATATAAGTTAATTATGTTTATGCGAATATAATTCTCAAGTTATATTTTGATTTTAGTAAATTCATATAAGAACATTTTATTATTAAGAAATTTATGAAATTATATATCATTATTAAATTATATTTAATATTAATTATTTTAAATTGTATAAATTCATATAAGAAAATTTATTATCAATAATTTTATGAAATTATATATTATTATTAAATTATATGTAATAATAATTATTTTAAATTATACAAATTCATATAAGATAATTTATTAGTTATAATTATTTTAAATTTTATTAAATCATATATTTTAAATAAAATATATTTAATATTAATTATTTCAAATTATATTTTATAGTATCATATATTATGATTTGAGTAAATTCATATAAGAATATTAATTATTAAGAATTTTATTAAATTATATATTTTAATTATAATATATTTAATAATAATTATGTTAATTTATATTTTATAGTATTATATATTATGATTTGAGTAAATTCATATAAGAATATTAATTATTAAGAATTTTATTAAATTATATATTTTAATAATAATATATTTAATAATAATTATGTTAATTTATATTTTATAGTATCATATAATATGATTTGAGTAAATTCATATAAGAATATTAATTATTAAGAATTTTATTAAATTATATATTTTAATTATAATATATTTAATAATAATTATGTTAATTTATATTTTATAGTATCATATATTATGATTTGAGTAAATTCATATAAGAATATTAATTATTAAGAATTTTATTAAATTATATATTTAAATTATAATATATTTAATAATAATTTGTTTAAATATGATTAAATTATTTATTATTGATAAAATAATCTTATTAAAATTTAAATAACAATAACAATAATCATTTACCAAAACAAATTTATGCTAAGGGTATTCTAGTCATTTTAGTTTTTTCCATTATGCTATTACACCTCTATTCCATTCAACCAAATACAAGATTACTATTACGCCTCTATTCCATTACATTCAACCAAACAGTTGTTTTGCTATTACACCTCTATTCCATTACGCCTCTATTCCAATACAGCGAACCAAACGTGCTCTTGAAATCAGATTTTGATTGGTTGCAAATTCTCTTGAGTTTTTCTCCAAGAATTTTCTCTTGAGTTTTCTTTAGAAGTAGTTTTAACAATCTTTTAGATTGTGGGAGCCATCTTCAGCCTTCTTCTTACCATTGTTCTTCATTGGAGGGGAGATTAGAGCAGTTTGAAAGGAGTTGTGAAATCTTTCTCGATTTCAAGGCTTCTTAGGACTTATCTTTATTTTTCTTGCTATTCAATCTTTTTTAATTTTCTTCTTGTGTCGATTTCATTATCTAACTTGTTTAAACTCTTTTGTTGCGTCTCCAGCTCGTTCAACCTTCAAGAATCTGTTCGACATCAACCTTGGACAACAAGAAAAGTTTTGATTGCACAAAACCCCTCTTTCTTGCCATCCAAACCCTAGATCTAATTCAATTTGATTTTGTGATCTGCTGAGTTTGATTTGTTTCTGTTTTGTGTTTACTTGACAGATTCGGTTGATTGGAGTCCTTCTTGAAGCTTAATTTCGTGTTCTTGGTTTCCAAGATTCTCTATTAATAGGTGTTTCGGTTCTAGGTTGATTCTTTATTGTTTTGGGTGTTTTACTTCAGATCTTTTAATTCTAAGTTCGATCTTTCTGTTTCGTTTCAGATCCGATTGTTTAAAGTTTTCGTAGGAGTTTTCTCGTGACTTGGTAACTCGATCTTGGTCCGCGCACAACTCTCTATCAAAGATAGCTTTGAACTTGCATTATAAGAACTTCAAACATTAGCAATGGAAGGTGTGAATTTCATATGAGTTGAAGATAAAATTGTCATGAAATCAACTTATGCATTAACTCTCGCTCTAGTAATGACTTTAAGGTTTTGTAACAATTACTTTTTTTGAAAGGAAAAGAAACAAGAAGACTATGATAAGAAAAAGTGGAGGATAAACTAAAACTAAAACGATATTGAATTTTCACTTTTCATGTTTTGTTTCACCTTCACAAGAATTGGGCAATTATTTATCATTATTTTACATGAGAAACAAAAAAATAGAAAATAGAAAATTTATTTTTCTAAAATTTTATATCTTTTTCTAATTTTTATTTGATTTTATAATTATTCCTTTCTTTCTATTGTTTTCATAAATAAGAATGTGGCATTGATAATGCTTTTTTGTGTGTCTTGTGTAGCTTGGTTATTGAGTCACATCATTATTCATGGTTGACTAATAATTGATTGGCAAACACACTAACTTCGAAAAAATTAATTTCGATATTATTTTTGATAAAAGAAAAGTTTAAATATTAAGATAGAAACAAGTATACATTAAAGGGAAATTTTTAAAAACTTGAACCTTATTCTAATTTAAGTTGGAATAGATAAATAAATAGTATAAAACAAATAAAAATAAAATATTACAACCAACTTATTAAAAGAGATTATGAACTATGAATGATTATGGATGGGATAATTAGGGTCTGTTTGTTAGAAGTAAAACATTTTCCGGAAAAGCTTTTCAGCCTTTTCCAGTGTTTGTTTGGCTGAAAATGTTTTCCTCAGGTAAAATCAATTACAAAACATGGGAAAAGAAGTCCTTAATTTTGGAAAATGTCTTACGGATTTCATTTCAGAAGACATTTTCCTGCCTCCTTTATCCGTAAGGCTTATTCTCCTTCTTCCTTTCTTCATTCCTTTTCCTTCTTCCGTTCTTCATCTTCTCCTCCAGTAAGTTGCAATCCAATGTAGCGCCTAATCCTCTCCATGCCACGTTGATCGAATCGATTTATCAGACACAATGCCTTTTTGGGGATAGCCATCAATTTTCTCGCTCTTTCGATTTACTAACATTTTTCTCCAAAATTCTCGAGCAATAGTAATTGACATTTAGGGCCTAGTCTATAAATTACAGCAGATGGCACCGTTCTTTTCATTTTCTCTAGTTTGCTCGCATGCAAGCCATGACTAGCTCATCCGATCATTCACGCAAGGTTTCTATATTTTTCTAAAAGAATTTTTATGTTATCTATTTTCCTAGTTGAGGTTGCGTCTACCAATTTGTTTGATTTATTTTCTTTTTGTTTCTCTATTTGTTTGATTTTTTTACTCTTTTTGTTTGGAGTATATGCTTTTCGTAGGCTTTGAGCAAGATCGCATGTAATAGACTCCGAAAAGAATTAATGGAATGGCAAGTTAATCCACCCACTCTCCTTTATGGTTACATTGTTTCCATTAGTCATGTGGTATTTGTAAATTACAATTCAAATTGTCATGATAAATTTCAATAAATGACATCTGCATAAATGAGAGGTCATTTAATGTTCCATTGGTATTGCATATGATTAGCACTTTTCTTGGATGTAAGACTAACTACATAATCGACATAGCATCTTATATCATTGTTCATAGTAGTTCTTGAGCCATCTATTTATATTGGAACTATTCACTTATGGTGTTATGTTGCCATTTCCATCATTCGCTTTTCTAGTCAAACTGTGAGCCCGAGGTTTGCTTAGAAATGTCTAGCATATTATATTGCTAGACCGATATAGGATAAGTTTCTCCCATGTTTTTCTTTCAGAGGTGACTTACTAGAGAGTTTGAGTTTTTTGTTGTCATCCTATGCTTGGAGATGCTCTGTTCTAGCATATTACTAGTTATGAAAGATGTCTAAGAGAGGTTACTTGTTCACCTAATGGAAATATTAATTAGAGAGAAATATTCACCGGAAGGTGTCTAAGAGAGGCTGGTCATCTTTTGCATTTAATGCGACTAACTGCTTTTAGCGAAGTACTTGTTTTGAATAGTTTACTTATCATAGCCATGAATGAGTCTTGACCATCTAGAATGTTGTATGTATCACACAAGAAAGTAAAATATGGTCTGCCTTAAAAGTTTGTCTTTCGTGTCTGTGGGCTTTACATGATCCTCAAGGTGTTGGTGATTAGGTAAATTTTCATGAAGACTTTGAATATGGCACTGGTGTGAACTGTTCTTTCTTTACGTGTTGATTAATTGCAACCTTCCGGCCATTAAGAAATCTATTTTGCATTGTTTTGTTAGTGTTGTCTAGGCATGTTCCTAGGTGTGCTTGCACCTTGGCACTAGACAACAAAAGTGCCTTAGACCTTTTTGAGTGAACCTCATTTGGGTGCACCTAGGCAATCTTTTTTGTAAGGCAATAGGTGCAAAAAAAGAAAGGCCTACTTGATTGTAGTTCTCTTTAATTTAATTTTTTTCTCACTTATTCATTAGATGTACCTTTACTAGTAATAAAGAGAGTGTACCAAACCCTCTACTTCTTAGTATTTGAAAATCAAATAGAAAACCTTGAACATAAGGAAATATTGCATATTGAACCAAAATAACTACATATGTCAATCATCTTTTAGAGAAATTAGTCCACATTCACACACATATGTGCTTTACTTTCACTTGGATTTTTTTCTTTTTGCAACTTGTCTCTATGTAAAGGGTCTAATGTAGAACAACAGAAAGGTCGCTTGATCATTAGCATCCATTTTGCACTTCTCTTTGTGATATGCATGTGGTCTATTATCTAGCTACCCAACATTCAAAATCTTGCATTGATCCTATTTTGCGATATTCTCAGATGATAGTGGTCGCCACCATGACCGTAAGTTCTATCTGCATCAAGATTCTCTCCATGTTATCAAGCTCAACTGCCAAGGTTTGTTGGAATTATTAGCAATTTGACCGTTTGTTTTGCTCCCAAGATCGGCCTTATATGTTCAAAGGTGGAATATGAATTCACTCTCTAATTATGCAGAAAGGCCTACCGATAACGATCGATATGTTAAGAATCGTCAGAATGGCGTGTCTCCCAAGGAGACGAGATGGTTGTTCCATGACGATAAAGTATAATAATATGAACCTATCATCTAAAATCTGTATAAAAATTGAGGTTATAGGATAGGTAATCGTTTACATTTGTCACGTTGTGTATGAAATTATGACTTAAATGTAGATTTATTTTGAATATTGTTACCTAATGCAAGAAGCGGTGAACAATATAAACCTTTCTTTTCTTCTATTCCAGCTTATGCATACACTTTGTTGTTTGTTTTCTCTTCTTTAGTTATTTTGTAGTTGTTGACCATTTTGCATTTGGTCTTCAACATTTTAAGGAAACAATTTAACATTCGCTTTGGATATTCTTTTTGGAAGCTATCTGTAGAAGATTGGGGTGAGGATTTACATGTTTAGTAGGTACTCGCTTTTATATAAATTATTACGGAGGAAGTGTCTATTTGTACTTGTGTATTAATTTTAAAACTTTCTTAACTTTTTTATGACATTTTAACAATTTAGTTGTTAAATTTATCGTATTTGTCATGTATGTAAACTTTTAAATCAATTTGATATGTAAAAACAATTTAAAATATAAATTTATTAATATGTGTAAAACAATTTTTTGGAAAATATTTTGAAATCGCCAAACAATGAAAAATATTTTACATAGATTCATCCAAACATTAGAAAATATTTTCCAGTAAATCATTTTACAGAAAAGTAAAATATTTTCTAGAAATCATTTTACGGAAAACATTTTACTGCCAAACAAACGGACCCTTAGTTGAAATAGGATTATTAGTTGAGAAAAGATGCAAGGAAGAGAGAGAAAGGAAGGATGGATGGATACATAGAGAGAGAGAGAGAGAGAGAGAGAGCAAAAAAAGCTAAAACTAGGAAGAGAAGAAATCTTCACGCAAAAATTACTCTCCCCCGCCCTTGATTTCTTCTTTTCTAAATCTATATTTTACTTCAAATAACATTCTTTGCTATTATTATTCCTGAAAAAAAAGTTTGATTCCTTTTCAAGTAGTTCGATCATAGCCATTTAAATTCTGGCCCAAATGGTATTCATTAATATTTTTTTCAAATTTTATTGAAGAATTTGAAAAAAAGATTTTTTTTTCAATTTTACCGTGAATCTGGAGATGGGGTCAAGCAAACGCGTGACTTCTTCTTCTCAACGAACGCACAGGTCGATAGAAGGCAAGTTTTTTTTTCTTTTTATTATTGTTATATTTTTTCTCCTCAAATTTTGATTTTGGTTATTGTTTTTTTCCTTTTCTTTTCGTTTTCATTGGATTTCTCTTCATATAATTTTATTTAAGAACTTGAATCATGTTGCATTTTTCCTAGATCTCATTTCGTTTATTAATTAGATATATTATGATATATATAATTATTGTAAAAACCAATCATTTATGTAATTGAGTCTTAAAAATTGGTCGGATGGTTCCTCAAAAGATCAAACTGAGCTGAATGTATAAGGATAATAAAAACAAATACCTTTTGGGTTTGAAGGTGCAAAAAGACAATTGTTGAATACTCTTTTCATGAAAGTTCAAATCTTATTCGTCTTACATTACATGATTACTTCTCCATTTTATGGTAAAGCTACATAATGGAACAATGAAATTGTTGGCCTTGTTTTTATAGATGTAATAATCTAAGTACAACTTGATTAGAGTTGGTGCTTGGAAATTGTTCTGCTTGGAATTTTTGTTGTCGTGTGGTACTTAGAAAACATTTTGTTGTGTCCAGGAAAATGTTGAAAATGTGCACTCATGTGTATACAATTTTTTTAGGGGTTGATTCTCTACCATTGTCTGGTAACTGAGGGTCGACAAAATCAAATAATAAACTATTTTCTTAATGCTTTGGCTTAGCCTTTTAGCTTCTGCACAACCGTGGCATATCTTAGCCTTTCTCTATAAGATTGGTTCATATTTCTTTTGCCTTTTGTTTGAAAGTATTCATGCTTATACTATTTATCTAAATATTATCTAACCAATTTTATGGCAATTCTGTTTTGGATAATTAAGCACCACTTTGAGTGCATTTAAAACATATTTCTTGTTCCAACCCTTTAATTCCTCCATCTACTCAAGCAATTGAATTAATAACTTATGAGCAGCGCTATCAGCTATTATCAATTAAGGTAATATAATATATTTTCTAAAAATAGGTTGGGTTATTAACGTGGAACCCCTTATTATTTCAGCAAGTAAAATGCTATCCCAAGCTTCTGCTTTTCCCATCCACATTTTCTTTAGGTAGGAGTCTTCATGATAGAAATAGGTTAATTAGTTTTCTTATTGTTGTTGAAATTTTTGAAATTTTAGAAAAAAAGGGGAATGTTTATTTTTTACTACCAAACAGTGCAATATCGTCTTTTATTCAATTTATTTTGCACACGAGATTCTATTCTCAAAAAAATAGATAACTTACATACCTTTGTGCAGGAATGCTCATTCTTTTTTTTTTTTGGGGGGGGTCATATAATACCTATTTTATCCTTTGTAAATGAATTAGACGTGGATATAGCACTTATATGCATGCATGCTCAATAATATTAGCTTTATGTGGATTTTTTGAATAAAGAGTGAATCTTGAGTCATGGAGTTCTTCAAGAACCATGGCTAATGGACTTGTTAAATTTTGCAGATCTTCGTAAGAGACATAGTCAAGAATTAGAAAATTTGACATTGACAACACGGCCTTTTAAAACATTAAGGCTTTTCATTCTGGCTATCTTTGAATATTTCAAGCAATCAATATTTTATCTTTTTGCAACGGGCGGTTGGCTTTTGCTTTTCAACACACTATTAGCAACTCTTGGAATTTTGCTTGTGACCATTGAAGGTCCTCATGAAAAGGTAATATTGTAGGTTATCAATGTATTACATCTATCTTTCTCATTGTTTTCTTTTGATGTACAACATACATCTGTAAGTATTTGAGGTATTTTATTTGTTTAGAGTTAATTACTTTTTTGCACTATTTTCTCCATTGAATAATGCAATTAAAAGATGCAATTGGTACTATTAGTTTGTGTGTGGGTTGCGGTGGGGAGGGTAAGAGTGGGTGGGTTGTGCTACTTCTTATTGCCTCATGATTAAATTTACATTTGGACCTTTTTACTTTTCACGGTGACTATAATGAGCTTGTGCATATTTAGTTGAAATAATTTTTGATTCGTCCATTCTTTTTTATGATAAGATTAATGGAAACAATAATTAACAGTTGCTGTCTTGATTTACATTTCTTACAGCATGTAGAGGAAGTTTCTCGGTATGTTCGGTTTGGATTATGGTGGATTGTACTTGGAGTTGCATCATCAATTGGTCTTGGTAAGAACATTGATTTCATGAATAACATTTATGGTATTTGAAGTATGCCAGATAAGTAAAGAATGATTAGGATGAATTGGCAATTTTTGGTTGTTGTTATACTATTTTGTGTATGAAAATAGGATCAAGTTACGGGGCAGTGAATCGGAAAATCATCATTTAAGTGGGTGGATTTACCCTTGTTGGTTTAAGTGGGTGGATTTACCCTTGTTGGCATTATGTCCCTTCTTAGAGGAACTTATGGTGGAAAGGATAATTAAAGGCTCTTTAGAGGAAACCTTTAAAGCTCAAGCAAATTTTATACAAAACTTTTTTGCTTATTTCATTTTCATTTTTGGTGGTGTTTATGTAATAGGCATTAAATCATTTTAAAAGGAAAATAAATTACAAAATTATTTATAGGAAAGAAATTGATACCAAAACAACTTTGGATTTATAGACATTAGGTTAGGCCAAATTGTTTCTTTATAGTCCCTAGATCATTGTTCTCAGTTATGCACTTGACTTGGCAGATTATTTATTGTTTGTCTTCTATTGACTTTACAAACAAATGCATCCTTAACATTAGTCCCTTATTGGAGAGAAAGCTGTGGGCAAGCATTTTTGAGTTCTGAAATAATTTTCCATGTAACATCAACAGTGGTCGTGCCTTGCCATTGCACTAGGATTGACATGTTTGACGTTGAGATGCAATCATAAAACATGTTCATGTTGGGGAATTATTTTTCCATCCAATAGTGGGGATAGCCTTAAAATGTAGGTTGGGATCTCTTTTTATCCCTTTAATGAGAGACACATGAAACACATTATGGATCTTGTTGGTAGGCAGAAGGTCCAATTGATAGGCCACAAGACCTATTAGAGATTCAGATAGTAGTGGGATAGCGGTATAGCAATTACTATTTAGCAGTAGCGCCACCACCCTGCACCACTATTGAAGGAAAAACATTTGTAAAACTGAATCATAAAATAGGAGGTGCAATAATCGGTATAATTGTGAGTATCAACAATATCAGTCTACTATTATTGCTAGTCTCATTTTTGGTTCAAACTATTAAGATATATTGTTTAACTAAAAAAATTACACCAAAAAAAAGAGCACCCAACAACCTTACAAGACGACCAACTTCATCCCAACACAATGAACCAAAGAAACGATAAACAATATATATAAAATGAAGTGAAGGGGAGAAGATCAGGGGTTGATTGGAGCGAAGGGTGTAAGAGTATTGAGGAAGATAAGTAATTGCTAACTTTGCCACAAAATTGTAGATTAATAGTTGTATCTCAAAATCGATTCCCTAGAACTAACAGGAATTGCTTTCAAAGAGAAAGATTGGATGATGGAATCTCTTAGAAGATGAAGGAAGACAGAGACAAAAATGAGAGAAAATAGAGATAAGGAAAGTTAATAAATTAATTTAAAAATAGAACTTTACTGTGTTTATAAAAATAAAAAAAATCTAATATGCACAGTTTTACGGTGGGAGTCTATTCCCACAATTTTGTGTCTGAAGTTCAAGAGGAAAATGGAAGGGGGAAAATAAAAATAAAAAAGAAATAAAAGAAAATGGAGAGGAGTTAAAGCTTTAGTTGTTTTAATGTTATGCATATTTATATCTATAAATACAAAAAGTAAAAAATATTTTTGAGGACTATTTAAATAATATAAAATTTTAACATTTCAATGGAGAAATTCCACGGCCAACCATAGCTGATCCTGCTTATGCCACTTGGGAACTCAACAATTCAATTGTAATGGCTTGGCTAATCAATTCGATGGAACGCCATATAAGCCGCACCTATCTTTTTTTCAAAATTGCAAAAGACATGTGGGATGCAGTCAAAGAAAACTACTCAGATTTTGGAAACGCCTCCCAAGTATTTGAGATCAAGCTTAAGTTAAAGGACATCCGACAAGGATCACTTGAGGTAACTCACTACTACAACAATCTGAAAATTTTGTGGCAAGAACTTGATATGTACCATGAGGCAGATTGGGGTGAAGGCTTAGAACACAACAGGTTTATGACCCATCTCAACAATGAACGTCTTTATGAGTTTTAGCAGGATCGAACCGTGAGTTAGATGAGGTTCGTGGTCAATTTCAGGCGCATCACCTCTCCCAACGATCGGTGAAGCATTTGCAGAAGTTAGAAGAGAAGAAAAGCATCGTCTTGTCATGATGGGAGATTCAAAGGAACCTAAACCTATGACCCCGATTTCTAACCGCCCCATCAATCCTCCGCTCTCATCTCCAAAGGTCCACAACCACAAAAACAACGTGCTGGAAATGATTCTGGATCAACAAGACCATGGTGTAGTCACTGCAATCGTGTTGGTTATACAAAAGAAAAATGCTTCAAACTCCATGGCTATCTTGAAAAAAATTAAAGGATAATAAGACTGCCATGTTATCCTCCACTACTGCAGATGATGTTCGCTTAACCAAAACACAGCTTGAGACTCTCCATAAGATACTTGGTACTTCCACTACTCATGGATCTCTAGCCACTCAAGGTACTACCCTCAACATTGCTTTTGAATCTAATAATCAATCTCCTTGGATACTCGATTCGGGTGCCTCCGATCACATGACAAGTGACTCCACGTTGTTTCACACCTACACTCCTTGTCATAACAAATCCTGAATTCGCATAGCTGACGGTTCTTACTGACCTGTGGCTGGAATAGGAGAAGTACAAATGACAGAGAGTTTTTCTCTCGATAAAGTCCTACATGTCCCAAACTTGTCCTGTAATTTACTTTCAATTAGTAAACTTACTAAGGATGAAAAAGTTCTTGCTGAATTTTCTGCAATTGGTTGTGTGATACAGGAACAGAAATCGGAGAGGATGATTGGCACTGCTAAAGTTGATGATGGACTATATATTTGGAATAAAAAAAGTACACAATGGGGATTGGATCTATCCACTTCAAAAGAGGACACTATTATGTTATGGCACCGTAGATTAAGACATCCAAACTTTGTGTATTTGAAAAAACATCTTCTGCTGTTATTTCGAAATAAAAGTATTAATTCCTTGAAGTGTGAAATTTGTCAATTATCTAAACATACCTGTGTGCCATACCCATTAAAACCACATATTCAGTCCCAACCTTTTTTGTTAATCCACAGTGACCTATAGGGAGCCAGCCGAGTGAAAAATATTACAGTAGCTAGATGGTTTATAACATTCATTGATGATCATAGTAAGGTTTTTTGGGTCTATCTACTCAAAGAAAAATCTGAAACACCCAAAGTATTCCAAAATTTTCACTTAATGGTTTGAACCCAATTCAACTCTACCATACATACCTTCCGTACTAACAATGGGAGAGAATACTTTAACTCTATCTTAAGTCTATACCTTTCTGACCAAGGCATTATACACCAAAGCTCTTGTCCTGACACTCCTCAACAAAACGGGATCTCTGAGAGAAAAAATCGTCATCTCCTTGATGTGGCTTGAGCCATAACGTTCACCATGAATGTTCCAAAATACTTGTGGGGAGAAGCTGTCCTCACTGCCTGTTATCTCATAAATCGAATGCCATCAAAGATTCTCAATTTCCAAACACCTCTAAATACTCTTTTAAAGGCCTTCCCTTTATTTCATGTTCCTAATCTTCCAGACAAAATATTCAGCTGTAAAGCTTTTGTCCATAACCATCAACCAAATCAATCCAAACTTGATCCTCGAGCCCACACCTGCATCTTCATTGGATATTCCCCTACACAAAAAGGCTATAAGTGTTACTCACCAACATTGCGCTGAATGTTTGTCTCTCGGGATGTTACCTTCTTTGAAAATGAACCATACTTTGCAGCATCTCATCTTCAGGGGGAGATTTTTAATGAAGATGAGACCCTTAATACTCTCCTCATTATACCTCCTGATCCTACTACTACTATCACAAACAAACCTATCCCAGATTTAGTTGCTGTTTCCCCTGTGCAACAAGAATTTAACACCGTCCTTCCCAATAACAATACCTCTACCGAAGTACAAGAGCCACCTGATCAAGGAAAACAACAAATACAGGTTTACTCCTGACGGAATCGTTCTCCTGAAACTGATACAGCAGTGCCAATTACATCTCCAACATAGGACTATTCTGAAACAGAAGTCCCACCTCCGTCACCATCCATCTATCTTCCAATTGCAGTTCGAAAGGGTACAAGGAGCTGCACTCAACATCCTATTTCTCGGTTTGTATCCTATGGAAATTTATCTAAGTCTTACAAAGCTTTTGTGACTAATGTTGATTCTGTAAAAACTCAAAAAAATATAGAAGAGGCTCTTGAATCAGCTGAGTGGAGAGAAGCCGTGATGGAAGAAATGAAGGCCCTCAAAAATAATAAAACATGGGAAGTCTCGGATCTACCTAAAGGGAAAAAAACGTAGGGTGCAAATGGATTTTCACTACGAAATTTAAACCCGACGTCCGTATTGACTGATACAGAGATCGACTTGTGGCTAAAGGATTCACCCAAACTTATGGTCTCGACTACAACGAGAAGTTTGCACCGGTTACCAAGCTAAACACCGTTCGGGTCCTGCTATCTCTTGTTGCCAACCTTGATTGGCACTTGACTCAATTGGATGTAAAAAATGTTTTTCTCAACGGGGAATTAAATGAGGAGGTGTACATGGATTTCCCACCCGGGTTTGAAGAAAACAAGGACCAAGTGTGTAAGTTGAAGAAGTCCTTGTATGGGCTAAAACAATCTCCACGAGCATGGTTCAGCCGATTTGCAAAAGCTATGACTAGCAGAAATTACATTCAAGGACAGGCAAACCACATCATGTTCTACAAGCACTCAGAAGAGGGTAAATGCTGCATCCTTATCGTTTATGTCGACGATATAATATTAACAGGAAATGACTCGAGCGGAATTTTGAGATTGAAAGAATTTCTTGGTATAGAGTTTGAACTTAAAGACTTGTGGAGTCTTAAATATTTTCTTGGTATGTAGGTAGCAAGGTCAAAAAAATGTATCTTCATTTTTCAAAGGAAATATGTTCTTGATTTACTCTCGGAAGTTGGTTTGATGGGCAGCAAACCAGCTGAAACTCCTATGGAGTTTAACCTTAAATTGGGAACTAATGAGGATGGAGAAGAAATCGACGGGGAGATATCAACGTCTAGTAGGAAGGCTCATCTACCTATCTCACACCCGCCCGCACATAGCCTTCATCTGTGAGTGTTGTTAGTCAAGATATGCATGCCCGAGGAGAACCACCGAAGCGCATATAGAATACTAAGATATCTAAAAGGAACTCTGGTAAAGGTCTGTACTTCAAGAAGATCACAACCAAGCGTGAAGTCTACATCGATGCAAACTGGCAGGTTCATTAATGATAGACGCCTACAAGCGGCTATTATCGTTATGCTTGGGGTACTTTCGTGACGAGGAGCAAAAAATAGTCTGTGGTAGCACGCAGCAGTGCAGAGGCAGAGTATCGAGCACTATCTCATGGTATATACGAAGGAGTTTGGATACAAAGACTTATGAGAGAACTAAAAGTGCCTTATACTGCACCTATGAAGATGTATTGTGACAACCAAAGCTATCACAAGATAGCACATAATCCTGTGCATCATGATCGGACCAAACATGTGGAAATAAATCATCACTTTATAAAAGAAACAAATACACTCAGGAGAAGTATACATCACCTACCTACCTACTAGACAACAAGTTGCAGACATGTTAACTAAAAGTTTGAATAGAAACATGTTTGAAGAACTTATTGGAAAGCTGGATTTGATTAACATCTACACTCCAGCTTGAGGGGGAGTGCTAGAATTCCTATAATTAAGGATAGAAACCTTACCTTATTACTAGTAGTTCCCTTGTAAATAGAAACTAATCTCAGTTACTGATTCTTAGGAAATTAGGAATTGTTTCCTTTAAAATGATTATTCCTCTCTTTATAATCTGTAAACTAAAGCAGTAGAAATATAACAGGATATTTTTCCTCTGAGTTTTTTCACAAGATGACCATCCTAGATAATCCAGATTATACCTTCCTTGACCTTGTCCCAAATGTGCATTAAGGATCTCCATAAGTAAGATGGATTACTATGTCGAATATTATCAGGTATCAAACTTATGACATTATATTTGTTCCTTTGAATTTTGACCCAAAACGCATCTGTATTAGCAATCAGATTAAAGCCAATCTTCATAAGGAACAACTTGTTTTGGACTTGCAAGCTTCTTAACCTCAGACCACCATTGTCTTTGGCTTTACAACAGACATTCCAACTTACTTTTGATGCCTTGCGATTAGAAGTAGAAGACCCCCACAAAAAAGCCTATTGACCATTGTCGGATAAGAGATCTTCCTGCCAATTAGCTTCACTATAGCCATTCTATCCATAAGTTTGCAATGAATTGGTGAAACTCTATCTGAAAAAATGACAGAAGGAATACCATCGAGCATTTCTTTCTTAGCATCTCCCTCGAGAAGATCTATATCCTCATCAGCTTGAAACCTCTCCCCTTCAAATGAAGATCCCAAATTTTTATCCTTCCATGGTGCCCTCTGCAGTTTATTCGAAGCCACCTTGATTTCCTTATCGTTCGCAATCGGGTCAACAGGGTTCAGAGACTCCTCCGGCCCCCTTCTTACCTTTTTTGTGGCCCTTCCGGTAGGACCATCCACTGCTGCCAAACCTCCTCCTTCAGAGTTCATGTTTTTAAATTCAGCATAATTGTTGACCTTTTAATCCTTTTAAAACTATCTAGTTTTTATTCCTAATCGCTTTACCACAAATAAAGTATGTTTCTTTCTCATATTGTCTTCTTTCTCTCTATTTATTCTTTTAGTATTTCCTCTCCATATATGTTATGTCGTGGATCAAATCTTTATCCCTCTATCTTTAAACAGTGAAAATATTGTCATGAATTCCATTTTAGATTTGCATGTTATATTTAATTTGAG
Source organism: Gossypium raimondii (assembly GCF_025698545.1). Classification (NCBI taxonomy): domain Eukaryota; kingdom Viridiplantae; phylum Streptophyta; class Magnoliopsida; order Malvales; family Malvaceae; genus Gossypium; species Gossypium raimondii. The sequence continues at coordinate 35,479,440 of NC_068574.1, read as the reverse complement.
TGATGATGATATTTTATCAATGAATTTCGAGGGATTTTATGGAAAAGAGCTTTTTGGTCTATTTTGTTAAAAAAACCAAGTGTTAGCTCTAAGGAAAACATTATGAAACAGAATTACAAAATTACAGAATTACAAGATAAAAGCCAGATAACATATTACGAAAATATTACAAGATGATTTTGTGGAAAATATTATGAAATTCTAGTGCGAATCAATAAACTTCTTGAGAATTCTAGATTTTTCACAGGTTATAAGTTCTCTTCATGGAATTTTGTGCTTGCAATAAGTGATACTGAATTACAGTTTACATCTCATCTCTCTTGGCTAGGGCCACGCGGAAAGTCATCTTGTAGTAATATTCAACCTAAGGAATCTAGTTGATCCAACTTCCTAGATTATCTCTTTTGAAACAATGAAGACACATTTCAATCGTGTTATTGATAGCTTCCTTCTAGCCATCTATTTGTGGGTGATAGGCAAAAGAGAAATAAGTTGAGTATCACCAAATTTGTACTATTCCTTCCAAAAAAATGCTAGAGAAATGGCGTCTTTATTACAAAAAATTTATTAAGGCAAGGCATGTAAAAGAAAATTTTCCTCAAAGAAAATGTGAGCAGCAATAACAATACAATATGGATGGGCCACATGAATAAAATGTGCAAATTAGGAAAATATGTCAACGACATATAGCATACTTAATTTCGATCAGCCATCAATGAAATCTTTTGAGATGTTCCAAATGAGGGTAGGAACTTGTAGTGGATATAAAAGCAATTGGATGTAAATGCTCTACTTCGTTCATTTTTCAATTGAAGCAAGATGCCACTAAAGTTTGAATATCTATCTTTATGCCATTTCAGCAAAAGTCTTGACAAAATCATTGGAGAGTTGTTTGCACCCCTTTGTTTGTGTTGCCATAAAATGTGGACATTATAGTAGTAATAAAAGAAAGTGGGTGAGGATATATATTCCCGTTTTTACATAATCAGCCTTCTCTAATGGCCCAATGCGTGTCGAAAGCCTTTTGCTCAATTCTAGTAACTATTCGAGTTGTTTGTCTCCTCCTAAAATAATGGAATTGAAGTATTTGATACAACATATGGTTCTTCTTCATCTCTACAAGGTAAGGCATTAGCCACATTGTTGAGTTTTCCTACCTTGTATTCAATTTTGCAATCAAGTCCCATAAACTAGCTAAGCCAATGTTGTTGTGGGGAAGTAGTCAATTGTTGCTCCATCGAGTATTTGAAACTAGTGATTTGCCTCGTATAAGGTGAGTATCTCTTGAAACTCCACCAGTGAAAATATTATGCCCCAAGTATGCCATTAGTTTAGCTCCAAATGTACATAGTCCTTTTCAAGAATAAGTGATGAGCACAAAAGAGTTCCAAGATTTTCATAATGTGCTAAATGTGTTCCCTCCCAAGACTTTCTATATATAAAAATGTCATAAAATAAAACGAGAACAAATTATATAGATAAGGTTGTTGATATGAGGGTAGTCCACACAAGTCCCAAAAGTCTCAATATGATTCGAAATTGTTTCGAGCTTTAAAAGACTCAATTTGAATTGGGGTACTCTAGAATGAACTCTAGGTTTGGGCAGCAAGCAAGAAGCTTAGAACTTGCAATATTCAATAGAGAAGATGATTAATCGAATGATAATGAACGAATGAAATAAAAACAAGTAAATAAAAAAATGAAAATTAAAGGTGGAAGATGGAATAGATAAACCGATGGAGATGATTAGAATGGCAAGTGTTCGATTGACCCTTTGAGAAAGATTTCCCAACAAACTCAACCAATGGTTGTAACAGACCCTCCATGAACAAGCTCTTGGCAACCCGAAGTTTGAAGAACTTACTCAAAAATCTTGAATAAGATTAAGTACAAAGAATTTTCTGAATAAAAACAGGAATTGAGTCTTGCAAAATAAAATACTTCAAAGAGTACTTTTATTAATCAGATAATCAAGGTCTTACATAATGAATAATGATAGTGCATTTACATAGGCTACAAATTGAATTAAAAACAAACTCGTCATTTAATTAAACTTCTAATTGGCTAAACAAGAAATATTTCTAGTTGAATTGAATCTTCTTGACAAGTAAAAATATAAAACTTTTAAACAACTTAAAATACTTAAAAATATCCTAAAAGGAATAAATAAATACAAAAATATAAAACTTTATAAATACAATATGGGGCTTATATATAATCAAAGTTCATTCTTAAAATTGAACCTTATATGATTTAAACACAAATGAGGCTAAAAACTCATAATTCTCGTAATAATCTTGTCCAAAATTTTTTGCTCGTATAATGTTCATTAAAACAGACATAACTTAAGCTCCCAAACTCAAAATTAGGTTATTTAAAGTGTGTTTTGAAGATAGGTATAGTGCTTCTAGTCATCTCAACCCAAAAATATATCACAAGTCAAATAATTTTTTTGACTTGAAAATTGATAATTTTAATTAATAGGATTTAATAAATTTAACACCATCTGTACATGCATCGTTGTAGTAGTTTCATAGGTGCTTGGAAGGCTAAAAGTGCCTTGGTCAATCCAAATGGCTTCACCATGAAATTAAAGTGGCCTTAGTGAGTGCCAATTCTTTTTTTTTTTTTGTTTATTTTATTCAATTTGATGGTAACTTGATTTAAGGTCGAATTTCCTGAAGAACTGGCCTCAATGTAGTTCATCTAGTAGATTTTCTACTATCAAAATTGGAAAATTATCTTTCATAGCTGGGGCATTCAATTTTTGTGGTGTATGCAGAATCTCTTTGTGCCATCTTGTTTTTTATCAATAGGACTAGTTAAGAGAATGGAGATGTATTAGGTTAGATAATCCCTTGACTCAACATTTTGATTGAGTGTTTTTCAGTTTCATAATTTTGCAAATATGGATATCGATAAAGGTGAACCATGATAGGGCCTGGTCTTGGAAGCATATGTATCTTGTGGTCACATGCCCAAATTAGGAAGTCCAATGGGATCTTGGAATAAGTCTAAAATTCTAGCAACATAGTCTTCTAATCCATGAGTTGTATTTGTGGCTCTCTTTAGGTGAATCGTAAGCTAGCTTCTTTATGGCAACTAATATTTGACCTAAATGTTCAATCCATTGTAACCTTAAAACTACACCAAACCCATCAACTGAAATGACAAAAAAAAAAACAAAAAAAACAAACTCAATAATAAAAATGTGCTTTGCCACTTTGATGTTTACCGAATTACAAACACCTAAGCCATGTATTTCTGCACCATTTCCATTTAATTTCCATATCAGCTATTTTGCTGATGAGAACTAATTTCTTAGCTGATTATTCACTTAGAAAATTATAGGTGCTGCCTAGATTAACTAGAATTTTGAGACGGTAATCAACTTGTGCCGATAATTGCATGTTTTATGAATATTGAACTCCAGCGATCGTAAGAAGTGAGATTTCTAGGGCTTTACCGGAGTTTGTATTATGTTCATTTGGATGACAATCTTCTACTTCTAACCAAGAACGTCTTTTACATTGATGCCTCGAAGTGTGGGATTTTGGTCCACATTGAAGTATAACCCCTTGGTATTGTATATGCTTGATATCGAGGCTGATTTTTCTCTTGCTATTTTTTTTTTCTTTTTTGGTGAAATTCTCTTGCTAAATTTTTAGTTTTCATTGCAAGTATGGATAGTGTGAAGAAGGCCTTTGATGATGTCTAAGTCTTGATTGGCTATGGTTTCTCCTTAGATCGAGCCAAACCCTATTTTCTTCTAAATGCATGGACTAAAATCATGGCTGTGATTAGATTTTGGGGCGCTGAAGTTCCACTTCCACTCTTAATTCATCTGATAGGCCTGTAGAAAAAATGTCAACCTGCTACTCTGGTCAGATTGAAGTGGATCAAGATACTAGTGCTTGGAATTAGCTCAAGTAATCATAAATGGTTGGTTTTGAAAAGGTTTAAGAGTTCACCAAATGGTTTCTCCTCAATGGTGGACCAAACCTCAAACGGCAGAATTCTTTGAACCACACTCAAGGTAGGTTTGGTTGTTCTTGTTCAAACTTGTAGAACCATATTTGGGCCTTTTTTTCATGTTGAACACTGCTACTGGAACCTTATTAATAAGCCCAATGGATCCTTAGTACCATCATAGGTGGGAAAATCAAGTTTGGTTCACTTGAGAACGAAGGAGGTTGTTTGAACACCAGTAGGACCGTCTTCACAGGGACAATGGTGCTGACTGCTTCATAACCTTGTGGTCACACCCTGGAGCTATTGCTACTTAGAAGTAGAATTTTTTAGATTTGATTGGATAACTCTTCTAGACAAACTCTTCTAGAGGTTAGGTCAAATCTTGTCTTTTTAATCCCTTGATACTTGTTTCCAGTTATGCCCTTAATTTTTGCAGATCTTGCCTTCTTAATTCCTTGATCCTTGCTGCCAGTTATGCCCTTGATCTTGGCTGATCTTTTGTTGTTTGTCTTCTATTGTAGCCTTTACAATGTGCATCCTAACATATACCAGTTGATCTGTAGGTTGTTTAAACCCTTCCTACTAAACAATGGTTAACATACCAGATGTCAAATGATCATTGTGGAAATAGTCAATTATTTCATCTTTGAAACATGTATCTTATCTTTTAGATGTATTTCTTTCTAGTTCTTCTTGTTTTCTAATTTTTAAAGTTGCTGGGTTGTGTTGATCGTTATATCTCTAATCTAAATTGGGATATAGGAAGAACTTCAATGAGTATTTCAAGAATTGTTGTGCATGGAATACTCTTTCTTTTTTCAAAATTTTAAGGTGGTGAAAGAGAGGATATCCCTTTGTCTGGTTTCTGCTATTTACACTTTTGTGCCAAAGAAAATTTCTAGAATCCGATCTGATTACACTTTAATACTGTTTTGTTATTTTTTCTTTCTATGTTTTGGGTCACCAAAAGAAATGTTCCTTTTAACTTTTCTACTCCACATTTGGTATACCAGGATCTGGTTTGCACACTTTTGTTCTTTATTTGGGTCCTCATATTGCCTTCTTTACAATAAAAGCTATGCAATGTGGACGAATAGACCTGAAAAGTGCTCCTTATGATACGATACAATTGAAGAGCGGTCCTTCATGGCTGGACAAATCTTGCGGAGAGTTTGGGCCCCCATTGTTTTCATCATCACAGGGGTCAAGGGTTCCCATCAGCAGCATATTACCTCAGGTGCAAATGGAAGCTATCTTATGGGGTCTTGGGACTGCACTTGGGGAGCTTCCTCCTTACTTCATCTCAAGGGCAGGTAGGAGCATTGTCTTTATATATTTTGTTGCCATAACAATATTTGCTAGAAGAAATTATGTTTAGTAGGCTGCAAGAGCATTTCTTGAAGAGCTGGCCCTAACCCTTTTAGCATTGCTCCCATATGTTCCTTGACCCCCTATGTTCCAAGATATTATGAAGCTTATTGTTTTTATTTAACACTTTATGAAAAATGGATTTCTTGTTTAAAGTTTTGTTTTGATTCGTAACTTCAAATATTTAAATGTTGTTTCTTGATCAAATTGGCCTAAGATTGCAATGTAGTTGCCATTTTTAGCGTTTGTCTCTGCTTTGAACGGTGATTATGATGTTGAAATTCTTTGATTTTCTTTGTTTAAATGTTTGTTATCTTCTAAAGATTGTTATTTCCAATTAGATTTTCTACTAGTCTGTAGTGTTAAATTATCCGTCTTACATTGATCTTATGGTGTATACAGCTAGTCTATCAGGCGGCAAATTTAATGCTATGGAAGAATTGGATGCTTCCTCAAGTAAGGATAATGGAGTCATAGCTACCCGCCTGAACCAGATCAAACGTTGGTTGTTATCCCATTCCCAACACATGAACTTCTTCACCATTTTAGTGCTTGCCTCGGTTAGTTATAATTCACTCTTTTCATTTCATAACCCAATTTTTGAACAAAGCAAAATATTGATGCTTCTTTTAACGTTTTGTTTTAAGTGCATCTTAGTTTGTCTATGTTATCCCTGTGTTTTCTTTTTTTGCATGTGCAAACCTATACCTCCGCTGTCATGCCCATACTTTTGGAATGTTTACTAAGATTTATATATTAAGAACCGAATAAACTATTAAAACCAAATAAATCAAATTATATTGTCAAAACGTAATTAATCGGTCGGTTTTTGAATTTCTATCTCTATTTTTTGTCATTTGTCTTTTAAGATTTATTACTCAAAAAATAGAAGTATACTATTTTAATTGATAAATTATAAAATTATAAGATTTATCAATTATACAAATATTGATTGAATTCTTTTATTGTTTCATTATTTTTTATTTATAAAATAAATATTATACAAATAATATCAAACTTAATTTGTTTATCATTTGAAGAATAATATAAGTAGAGATTATACTAGTTATCTCCAAATTTCTGTTGAAGTACTATATATCGTTCTTAACTGGTGTACCAGAAAATAGAAACTACATAGATAAAAGCAAAGGATTACACTTGTTTTTGGTGAACAAAGTAAACCTTAATTTTTAAAGTCTCTATAATCGTTAAGCTAATTAATCATGTGTTAATAGATAGAAGAAATGGGAGAAAATGTGTGTTATATTTTAACTGGGGACATGTTTACATAGTATAAAAGACGAAAGAAATAAAAGAAATCAAATTAGTTCCTATCCTAGAATTAAGCTTTATATCATGCCAACTATCTTCGCCTAAGAATCTATAGCACTGCCCCTCAAACTGACGCATAAATGTTTATATACCTAACTTGTTACATAGGTGATTCTTATTTTGTGTCTATGAATAAATCAACAAGTTGACCCCTTATTTCACATATCCAGTGAAGATTGTGTTGTCTAAAATTTTCTCATGAATGAAGTGAAAATCAACCTCAATAGGTTTGATTGTTTCGTGATAGACATGATTTGAGGCGATGTAAAGAGTAATTTGATTATTGCATCAAAGTTTTACTAGTTTATGAATGTTCCGACCTTTGTTACAAGTACTCAAGAGTTTGGGGTGTCATACTCGTATTGACACAGTTGAGAGAGCGCGTTTTGCTGACAAAGAGAGAGCGCTCTTATTGAGATGGAGACAAAGAGAAGAAGAAAGACGAACAATATAGAGACAAAGTTTTTAAAAAAAATTATAAAAGAAAGAAATTAATGCTTTAAGCATTTTTAGCCCTTTTGGGACACGTAAAATAGAAAAAAAAAATATAATGAAAGTGTTTTTTTTATTTTTATGTATTTATTTGTATATCTATTTTAAGGATGTTAGGGTATATCATAATATAATATTTTTGAGGAATGTTTAAATAATTTAAATTTGGGATAATTCAAAATTGGTCTGTTTTCATTAATAGTTGGTATTTAAAGGATTTTCTCTTGACCAATGTTTCAATGTAGGTGTAGGCATAAATTGTCTAACAAAAGTCATGAGAAATGCAATATCTAGTTGAGTTACAATGAGGTGTTTTAATTTCCTTAACTATCCTCTCATATCTCTTATGACCATAAAAAGGATCGTCATCATCTCTAAGATGCACATCAGGTACCATTTGAATACTACACGGTTTTGCTACCAACTTTCCAATTTTTTTTAAGTAGGTCAAGAACATACTTTATCTAAAATAGAAAAAAAAATTCCTTTTTGCTACTTGTGACTTCTACACCAAGAAGTACTACTATCCCAAATCTTTTGTGTGAAAATTGGTATGCAAGAAAAAAAAATGATAGAAGAGACTACGACTATATCTTTTGTAATGACATATCATCAACATACACCACAAGAAGGATAATCCCAACTTACTAATTGTCCATAGAAGAGTGAGTGGTCACATTTACATTTTTTTAGCCAAAACTCTAGAACTACTTCACTAAAATTGGTAAATTAAGCCTAGGGGCTTTGCTTCAATCAATAAAAAAAAGACATCTTTTAATGATAGACATTTCTATACTCCTCTTGAGCAACAAACCTGTCTAGTTATTTGATATACAGTTCTTCTTGGACATTACCTTGAAAAAATCATTTCTGATATCTAATGATGTAAATACCATTTTTGAGAAGCAATATGTTAAATGAATAGATGAGCATAAGTGAATTTGGCCATAAAGGAGAAAGTAGTTGACTAAGTAACCCCATAAGTATGAGGATATCCTTTTGCAACAAGTTTCGCTTAAGTGTAGCCATCCACCAGGTCCCAAGTACTATTCTCATCTAATGCATGTATTCCTTCCTTCACTGCATCACGTTAACTAGTATGACTTAAGGTCTCTTCAACTATTTTAGAAATAGAAACAAAGTCTAAAGACACAATTAAAGAGCAAGACAAAAGAGAAGAATGGTTGTATGAAACAAAATTAGAAAGAGATAGGTACATTAATGTTTACTGTTGCGTAGGGAGATTGGAAGGTCAAGATCATGGTACGGAATGAGACGGATGAATGTAGAAGTAGATCGAAAAGTTTGTCAAAGTCACGGATTTAACCTAGGGCTCTAGACGTTTGGAAAGAAACTTGGATTTTGACATAATCTGAAACGCAATCAAATTCCAAGTTAGATAAAAAAATTAAAATAAATAACTAAGATAACTAAATAGAATAGTAAATCTACGATTAGAACAATAAGGAAGAAAATAAAGAAGATAGATGAAAATATGGAACGTGGTATGTAGAAGTCCTAATAAGCCTTGGAAACACGAAGAATCCACAACCCCTTTCAAGCGGTTCTAATTTCCCCTCCAAGAAAGAAAAATTGACAAGAAAAAGTTTGAAGATTATCCCACAATATAAAAAGATTATTAAAACTCTTCAAAAAGAAACTCGAGAGAAATTTTTGAAAAGAAAACTCAAAGAGAATTTATTAATTTAAAAGAGAAGTTGAATAATGATGAATTTAATGATTTGTGTACAATGTAAAGACCTATATATAGGCTAGCTAAATAAATCTAAATAAAATTTTTAAGTATACTAGAACTCTAATTAATATAAACAAGAAGTAGTTTTAAACTAAACTTTCTTATTGACATAAAACTCTTAAATAACTTAAACTACTTAATAATTAATAAAAATTTGGAATAATAAAATAATAAAATAATAATAGCTGATAAATACAATACTGGGCTCATATATAATAAAAATTTAGCCCAGAACCTGAACCTAATATGATTTAAACTCAAATTAAAAGCCCGAAACTTGTAATTGTCGTCATAATCTCGTCTAGAAATTCTACCTGCACAGTCTTCACTAAAACGGTTATAATTTGAGTTCCCAAACTTGAAATCGAGTGATTCAAAGTGCGTTTCAATTCTAAAAGATAGATAGATATTCGAACTCCATGAAGATATCTCAACCTAGAAATGCCTAGATCCTATCCAAAAAGGTGTCGTCAGTCTACTGATTTTCTAAACTTAATAATTGACAACTTTGGTGAATGAAATTTAATAAATTTCACCCTATCCGTGCATGTATCAGACCACATGTCAGATTTGATGATAAAAAGGTCGATATAGGACTTGTATAATGAGCAGCCTTTCATCTGGAATAAACTTAAGTAATCGATGATTATGTCGAATTAGGAGTAATAGGATTAGGAATAAAGTAGGTGCCAAAGGATCCGGATTTTGTGTTTGATGAATAGAAGAGTTTAGAGATGTGATGGAATACAAGAACCACTCATTATCGTCCCTCTATATCAAAACCACTAATGAAGTTGTTTCTGAAAATAATGTACACGTTTTGAGAAGAAAAAAACATTAGTAGACTCTAAACTGTAACACCTATGCCCCTTTTGAAGGTGAGAATATCCCAAAAACGCACTTTAAATATTTAAGATCCAATTTAGTGACATGGGTCTGAATATCTCGCAAAGCAAGTACTCTCGAAAATGCTTGGTTGCACTAGAAATAATGTCTTGGACTACAAATAAAATATTGTATGTGCTATCACCATTTAGTATAGAAAAGGGCATGAGATTGATTAGAAAGCAAGTCATTGTAATAACATCACTCTGGAATTGTTAAGGAACCTTTTTTTGAAATAAATGAGCTCTTATTGTCTCAAAAATATATATGTTATTTTGTCTAGTTTCTTCATTCTTGATGGTGTATCAATAGATAAAGATTGATGAAGAATCCATTCTTGGTCATGAAAGCCTATAAAGGGTTAGAGAAGTATTATTTAGCATTCTCGCTTGTAGAATCTAGGTAGACACACCAAACTATAGTTTTATCTTAACATAAAAGGCATAGAAATGAGAATGTTAACTCCGACCGAATTGTCATGAAAAGTATCCATGTCATGTGAGAATATGATGTGATTTCCCGAGCTTTGTGGGTTTGGAAAAAAACTTGATTGAAGAATCATCTTGAAATGGTTCAAAAGGTGGAAACCTTAATTTGAAGCACTTGAATTCTCTAAGGAATCGTAGCTATATTAAAACTACGACCCGTTTAAACTTGACCTTATACTCGAATATTGGTGTATCGAAGTTGTCACAACCCGAGATGGTAAATGGAGTGATAAGACAAATTTTGAATGCCATAAACTTTGACGAAAGCTTGATAAGTTCGAACAGTTCAATGAAGAACCAAGAGAGAAATATTCTCACAAAATATGATTTAATTTCAAACAAAAGTTTTCTTTTACATGAATGACTTAGAATAAAATTAATAGGCCTTAAATGACCTTTCAAGTTCCCTTAAGACCTTTCAAATTTGGTCATTTAGCTAGCTACAAAACATTCGTCCCCTAGGCGTAGTGACACCAAACTAGTAATCGCCCCTCGATCTGCTATCTGGCTAGGTCCTTCCTTTGATCCTTTCTCGTCCAATGAGTTCTGCATACATAAACCAGATTTTGTAAGTTCAAAGAACTTAGTAAGTCTTTTTACGATATTATGTGAATTAGCTTAAATTCGCCGGAGTAATAAAAAGAGAGCTCTTCTTGGTTTTTCTCGAAATAATCTCTCTATTTAGGTTGGCGACCTTTATTTCTTTTCTCGAACTTATCTTTAAGTGGATTAGTCACTAAGTGATCTTCCTCGGGATGATCCAAATCAACCTTTACTCAGTCTCGACGGTTCCTATGATACCTTGTCGTATCTGTAGACTCTGTCTTTCCTTTACTTATTTTTTTCCTTCCAGTTACTTCTAGTGTGGACTTTTCCCTCCACCATGCCCTTATAAAGGGGTCTTTTAGACTCTTAATGGCCCCTTGGCTATGTCGCCCATTGGCGATATTTTCAAATCTGTTTAATCTATGGAGATCTTTTTTTCTTACCTTAGTCCCAAGGGACTTACTGACATTGCCTCTGTTGGTATAACTAATGAGGTCTTTCGCCACTTTAGTAGGCTAAGTCCCACTTTGGTTAAATAGAGATTAGTTTACATCATTGTAACTCGCCTTGTTTGCCACATCTTACTCTTAAGCGTAACATGCCCTTTTGTTATGGACTGTTTGGCCTACAATACTTAGTAAACTATCATATGAGTGGCATTTAAGTTTACAATTTCTCTTATATATATATATATATATATCAGTTCCCTACGAAACTAGTCATTTGGCCAGTACTTTCACACTAGTTTCTCCTTAAAGAAAAATAGTCTTGACAGACATATCTGCCACTAGATGTTTTCTTTTTTGGCAATTCACTTAATTGGGATTCTATATCTCTCATTTCATTTTGGACTAGTTGGCATACTTTCCATTATGATGAGTGTATAGGGTTGCCTTGAGCACCCTTTAGAGATCCTTCATGATGGGAGCTTATATGCGATCCTCGGTTAAGCCATCTTTTGTTCTTTTGAACACCAGACACCTACTAGCATGTCATTTCTCATGATCGTTTCCTTCTATGTTACCACCCTGTTGCCTTGTCGGCTTTCGTGATTATTGTTCAGACGGTTTGTTTTCCCTTTTCTACTTCCATTGCTTTGTTCGACGGATTCCTCAAACTCGCTCTCCATTAATTACATTTTCGTTCTAACCCTTCCTTTATACGTGACATCTTGTAGATAACATCCTAATGATCCATCCCGTGGTTAATGTCCCAGTGGACTCTATTGGTTGTCATATTTGAACTAGGGTCTTACTCCCCTCACATCCTGTGTTTACTATCCTAGCAGACTACCGCATGTTTATTGTCCCGACGGGCTATCCCGTGTTTACTGTTTCGACGGACTATCCCGTGATCACTGTCCTGACGGACTATCCTGTGTTTGCTATTCTGGCAAACTATCTTATGTTCTCTGTCTTGGCAGATTATATATATGATGTAATAGCCGAGCTATGGTCTGACACAACATATGCCCATATTTATTGTCTTGGTGGGCTCCATTGGTTGCCATAGTTGAGCTATAGTCTTACACCTTAAACCTTTTGACTGTGTCGCCTCATAAAATATGTTGACTGTCGTCATGGTGTTGCTCTATGAAACCTTAAAGCCGTCAATATTGTCTTATCTTATATCCACCTTGATGCTCGAACAGAGAAGTGTTCCCCAACAAGGCCCAAATATTTGCACATCATATTTTACTTCGAGCAATCCCAAATAGCGAAGTCTTAATCAAATTCTAATTTCCATTTTCCTCCACCCATTCCTCCATTTCGCCATTCCTATATATTGATGCTTGAACACCATACTATTCCCTCCGCAAGGCCCGAAGCTTCGCACATCACGGGTACACTCAGCAACATTGTATGGCAGATAAACATACATTGAGCAAATTTCATACAAGCTTATCCTTTACAAGACTTATCATAGAGTTGAGCCAGCTACTAGGCATTTTAGGAAAGAAGTACAGAAACTCACTTGATGTTTCTTTGCCTTATTAGCTTTACTTTTTCGAACGCCAGAACTTTCATTCTCCCGGTAGCTAATCATGGCAACCAAATCATGGGTTAAACTCAGTATTTTTTTAACTTCCACCTTAGTTTTCCAAAAACATATAGAACCCTTAAAATGGTTATGAAAACCCTTAACTTCATTCACTTAATCCTATGTGTGCAGAAAGACTAAGAACCTTACTAGTTTATTGTATTCTCTACTTTCCTAACTCAAAATTCATGTTCGCAGCTCCATGTAGAGCTTACCATAATTATCTTTTCTTTGAAGTACCCAAGGAAGAAGATGAATAAGAAAAAAAAATAAAGCATAAGTGAGGAGAATCCTCCCTGATAAGTCATTTCCCAGCTATATATAGCCCTTTCCGCTCAGTTATCAACTCTATAGAAATGATCTGTTAGAAATCATTTTGTCTCTCACTTAAAACCAGTTGATTCTAATCTAGTCGAACTAGAATTGGATTTCAACCATATCCAATTTTGTTTCTGACTTTTCCTAATTTTTCAGTAGAGACCGCCAGCTTACAGTCTCTTTAAATTCAACCTCTAAATTGTTCTAAATTTCTAGGTTAAAGGAAATCGGGTGTGAGATACCAACCAATAAATTTTTTAACTAGAAAGAGTATACTAGAGCAAGCAACAGATTAAGGAACTCTCGTGTTAAGAATATGGAGACCATCAAATAAATATTCTTCACCAATGATGTTTTTTAATCATAAGATCCTGTAAAAGACAGCGATGAAGAAAGAATAAGATGAAAAAATTAGGTTGTGGGTAAGTTTGCTAACAGAGATTAACTTAAATACAATATTATGAAAATTTAACATTGATGATAAGGTAAAAGACAAAGTTGGATTGATTTCTTGGATCCATTAATTTTATAGGTGGATCCATCAACTATAGTGACAGAAGAAAGTGAGTTATGTGAATTAAAGATAGATAAAAGGTTGGGATTACATGCCCTATCATTTATAGAACCAGAATGAATGACCCATTTTGAAAAAGTGGAAATAAAACAAGTATTAGAATTACTTGAATCCATAAAGATAGTAAAATTCCTCATGATGGTATAACCAATCAAACAACAGGTAGCAACAAATTTGGTATACACAAAATGACTAGTAAAACTACCAATTTTCAGTCAACCTCTAAACTAACTTCAATTAGTTAACCAAACTTTAGGTTAACAGTACTAAGTGGAAATATGTAAAAAAATATTTACAAAGTGCATAATCACTACAATAGCTAACCAACAAGAGCAACAATTAATAGCCAAATTTTCAAAAACATTTATCGCTACCTTCTTTTCTCATGTTCTCTTATGTTCTATTCTAGTCTCTGTTTGAACATCCATGTTTGTTTTAGTTCAACCTCTTCTTCCAAAATAGTATTAATGAACCTCAAACCAACTTTAAATAAAATCAACTAGCAAGTAAAATCATCTCCAAGGCATAAACCAAACCAAACCATACCATACCATACCAAAATAAACAAACGTACTTCCCATTAATCTATGCTTCCCTTGCTCGTTTGCCTCAAATTTATTCAAAGAGATAAGCTGGAACATTTTTAATAATAGGATTTTAGCTCATGGAACAACAAGTACCTTTTTCATGTAATGGAGTGTGCTTGATATTTGAAATAGCCTCAATATGATCAACATAAGTTGCAACCTCATGTTTCACTTAAACATCAATAACTTGTTGATCTTCATAGCTCAGATGTGGTTGATCTTTTCTCACACAAATTTTTCTTCGTTACATTCTACCTAGTGCACTTGCTGTTGGAACATGTTTTGCAATAGACATGAACTTCTTCCAATCTTTTATCATCTTAAAACAGTAAGGTGTAAAGTGCCTTTTTTCCTAAAATAATGGAAAACGAATTTTCTTTTACCCTTGTTCTATATGTTACTTTCTAGGTATTGTTCTATCAACTATTGCAACTTTAGATTGAATATGCCTTGTTTTTCTTCTTATTTGATCATTCCGTAACTTGTGTCAATGAGATCTAATATTTTTGGCCTTTCCATAATAGTAATAAACATGTTTTTCATTCTTCTTTTTACCTATCTCAAAGGAAAAAGTAGTTACACTGTTATATTTTAAAAGATTCTGTCTTTAGGATCTGATGCTACATCGTTGCTCAATAACTTAGGGGACCGACTCTATTACATAAGTTGATTCCTAATTTTTATCTCATATCATGACATAAATAAGCAATTCTTATTTATTGTATCGTCTCAAAACCTCACTAATTGATCTTTACAATCCTTCGTCTATCAATTATATATCTATCCATAGAAAAAAGTATCTAAGCATATATATTTCTTCATATTTTGACTTCTATGAAGTTTTATTTTTTGTTACAACTGATAAAAATTGATTTTTGGCCTATTTTTTTCTAGTATTTTATTTACTAGCATATTTGCTCTTTTTTTTCTATAGATTTTTCCTTGTAGATTTCTTCCTTGGTAAAGAAGTTGGTACTTCCATCTTTTTCTTTTGACGTTGGTCCCACTCTTGAATTTGCTTATGTTGCAATTTTCAATACTGTCCAAGAATGGTGTCACTAATAATTCCTTTCGTGGATTTATGAAACTGTTCAGGTGGCTCCATTTTTACCCCGACTTTAAGACATAAATCCATGACCAAGTGTGGGAAATATATACCAAATTTAGCTTCAAAAACACACTTACGCATGTATTCGTGAATCCATTTCCCTAAGGAAATTCTCTTTCTCTGCAAAATAGAGTAAAGCAACGCAACTTGAAAGACGTTGATAGTGTTAGTGTTTAGTACTGGGCCTACCCGAGTACAAATTAGTTGCATTCACATTTTCTCATTTGAAAACATTATTGACTGATGAAAAGATAAATGAAAATCTAAATATGACATTCGTTTCCATTCTCTCATATTTTTCGTTAGAAAATTCATTATGGTATCCATATCAACATTAGTAAAATAATTCAAATCCATTTCAAACATCATCATGTTCAAAATATGGAACACCATAAAGTTTACAAATAGAATTATGAGATATGCCAACTTTCTTATTCCAAACAAACACTTTATCGCTTTTCGTTTATTTCAAATTAGAATAAAATTCTAATACATTGGGAATGATCACGGGTTTCTTCAAAATGAGGCAAAAATCGTACTGCTTGTAGTACTGGACTAATTCCCAAATTTCATTACAAAAAGAGGAGGCCGGATTAAGTCCAAGTTCAAGTATGAACATTTTGCCTTGAAGTTACAAGAAAATTTTTTTGGCCTCTCTGTTACTAAAATTTTCCTTGTTATACCCCGAAGACGAAGGGTTTCTAGTTGGGATTTAGTCCTTTTTGTTCCTTTTGGATTCCTGTCACCAATTTCCTTTAAGGTTTGAGCAAGCAAAATTTCTCGGTGTTTAAAAAAATATTCAAATAAACTAACCTTAATTATCAATTTCAAACCAATCATTGAGCAATATTCAACTATTTAAAATATACATGCAAACACCAACTCTAATATAAAACATTATAGGCATTTAACAAATTATAAGAAAAGTGTAAAATAACCCAAAGCAATCATGCAACATACAGATTTTTCAAAAATATATTAAAATACTCTAAAGTGAGGAGATTGAAGCCCTTAACCTTGATAGTTGTTGAAGATGAAGACGAACATTGGACACCACTTTTTTGCTTCTTGTTTCCAACTTGAAATGGAATACAAAAAATTGAGAAAGAAAGAAGATAAAAAGTTAGTGCATATTTAAAAAGAATTGAGTTTTTGAAACCCTAGAACGAGCAAAAAGGGAAAGCTTTTTGGTAGTTTAAAAGATAAAAACCTGAAATAAAATGAAGTAAATAAGGTAAAAAAGGTTGTTTCAGTGTCAAACACTAATCGAGTCGCCACTTTAAAATGGGTATTTTGTGATACTTGAGAACAATGTCACGACACTCACTCCTGGTGTCGCGACACTAAGTGCAATCTGTCCATAGTGTTACGACTTTACTAGCACGATGCCGTGATACTGACCTTATTTTTTTGCCTCAAGCTTCAAATGCGAGACTGTCATAGATGTCGCAACAATGAACATGTAAAATCCTCATGGCCTTACTGCCTTTGGTGTCGCAATATTTCTAGGTGAATGTTGCGACATTGAAAATAGTACATATGAGACTTATTTAGTTTTCAATAATCAAACTCAAAATCCTTGTTTACATGAAAATTGTTGAAAACCTAATATTAAAAATATGAATTGCAAAAATCTAACAAAATTACCAAAATAACGAAACTATCTTATTGAACAAATTAATAAAAAACCATGCATAAGAGTTCAAAAGAAAAATTTTTCTCAGGCAATGAGTCTTGCCACCGAAGAAGAACTTCTACGGAGTCCTCCCGATGGTTGTTCATGATTGGTAAGATGCATATCACCTGGTTGATCAAACAATTTGCATACATTTTATCTTCAACTAACAAGACATTTACATCATTAGACACCTCGCACCAAAACCAAGCCAACTCCATATCACCTTATGAGGAATGATCGATTCAGGAATCACAAACTCAAATTCTTTCGAATAGTGCATTACTTGAACCTTATCTCCCTCATCTAGTTGAAAACTCATATACTCACATATATCCTTAGTTATCCCTTGAGTTTGATCTTCTTCAAAAATTGTTAGAAAATGCATCGACAACTCTACATTTTCACTTAACATTGGTTTAAGCTCAATGACTTTTTCATCTAAAATTATATCTACTCCTACCTCTACCTCTACGTCAATGGAGTTGGAGACTTTATCCATGTTATCCAACCTTGCGCAAGTCACTCCAATTTCTAACTATTGTTGAAAATCAACCTTTGAGTTTTCATGACCAACAATAATACAGGTGACCGCCTCTTCAAGCTCAAAAGCATTTGATTCAACGAACTCTTCCACCTAAACTTGCACACTTTCTTAAAGTTGAAGAGTTTCTATCATTAATGACAATTTATCTTTCATAGTCCTTATCATGTCATGACATGAAGGCATGCTATCCTCAAGCATACCAACATGAGTTATAAGATATGGGTCTTAAATATATACTCTTCACCATACAATTCCCCATCCGATTTGAATACTGAGAATATGAATCATATGTTGACACACTATCTAATCACCCTCGATGGTAACTATCGATTTCAGACGTGTAACCATAAAAATCGTAAGAAGACTCATATCCTTATCTCCCATAATTGTCATCATAGTCTAAGCTAGACATAGAAATCCTATTCTCATCAGATGTAAATTGATCTTCTGGCCAGTTATAACTATTGTTTTCCTTGATTGAAAACATTAACAACAAAGAAATATTGAAGATTTTCATTAACACAAAATAAAACATTGCATCTATAAACCTAGCTTTCACTAATTATCTTCCTAGAAAAGAAGGCAAAACCTAAAATAATTCAACTCATCACACATACATCTCTTTAGCAATGGCGCCAACAACTTGACCGTGCCATGGTGTACATACGCTGAGTAGAGAATTAACACAAAATATAAGGATTTAAAAGTGACTTTTACTACAAGTGTGACAGGTCAATTGTAATATTTATAAGTGTTACAATAAAAAATTTCGAGTATTCCAAGGACCGAACCCAAGAGAGATTGGGTGATAAGATAAATGACAACGCTCAAGCATGCAATTAAGAAGTCTAGATAGCTAGTAACTAAGTGCTATATTATGAAAATTCATACTTCAAGGTTAATTAAGCTAAACTATACCTAAGAGGACTAAATTGAACAACAGTCAAAAGTATAAAAATATCATTTCTATATGATAGAGTGGTCGATTGATACCCATGCTTCTAAATAATTCTTGGAGCAGGGGTTTAAATTTCTCAAACTCCTAATTGGTTCAATTTAAACTCTTGGTCACCATTTTACCTAATTAGACAATTTAATTTAGTTTATCTCTCAACCTCACTAAACTAAATTAGGACAATCAAATTAGTTTACAATAGGATCTCCTCTCGGTCCCACCTATCTAATTGTTCACATAAAGTTATCAATTCAAGATTTTTAAGCCTATTCAATTTAGTGTATTTTTTTCAATTTAGTCCTTGACCCTAAAATTAATCATGTAATATTTCAATCAACCAACAACTATAAAATTTAGTTTCTACTCATAATCAAAATACAAAGTCTAGCCAATTTCATGCTTAAATGATTTATTAATTAACCACAAAAAGACAAGGGGTTAAAAATGCTTAAAGACTCTTGAACATGTTTTTGATGAAAATAATGACAAGAATGTTGACAAATCCACATCACAAGTTAATATTTTTGTACTTTTGATAACTAGCAATATGTATATGAATCAAATATTTTAAAGAAAAACCCAAAATAAAATAGCAGAAATAACTATTAAGCTAAGAAAGGAAAAACCCAGAAAGTGAAAAATGGTGAGGGAATAAAAGATGTTCACAAAAAGATGATAAAGATCCCCTCTATTAGTTGTGACATAAAGATGTCTTAAATACATGAGATTCCCTAACCCTAGCATTAACAAAAATACATTGAAAGAAAATAATATGACTTTAGTTGAGTTTGAACACAAAATTACCCTTGAAGTTTTTTTTTCACCTGTCAAACTTCAGTATTGCAACACCCAGGTTTTGGTGTCGTGACATCCATGTAAGCAGACACGAGCTTGGCTTGAGGCACTTGGTGTTGCGACACAGTCTTACTGGTGTCGTAACCTCGACGACAGTAGGCATTGGGTTCCTTCACTTCAACAATTGGTTTGGAGTTGCGACCTCGAGGGCTTGTAATTGAGGCTTGGTGTCGCGACACCACAGGTTACTCCAAGTTGGGTTTTCGTTGAAGTTCACTTCCTTGAGGTGATGGAGGGTCAATGTCATGACACACATGCACTTGTGTCGTGACCCCCACAATTGTTGAGGTCCTCCTTGATGTTTGACCTTAGTCATCTCCCTAAACAAGTTCAAATCCACCTTTAGACTCCTAATAACATAGTTTTGTGAATTTGGGTCTCAAAAGAGGTAAAATGTAAGAAAAACTATCATTAACACTAAAATCTAAGAATCAATAAAAAAAACATTAAAAAGACTAGTAAACTACTTGACAACAAGCTCATTAAGTGCTCGAGAGAGCCTAATTTGACATATCAAATTAAAGTAGATCAGTAGCAATCATTTCTTTAAATTTAACCAAATTCGTAGGAGATATAGGTTTCTTATCAGGTTCATTACAACCAAGCTTGGGTCTTCCAACATCAGAGATCTCATCACTTTGGATTTCATATTTTTTGATAATGGCTTTGGCATCATTTAAATCTTGCTCATTTGCTTTCAAAGTTGCATTAGTTTTAGCAATTGTTTCATCATTTTTCTTGATAGTCCTATCAAGTATCTCGTTAATCTTTTCTAAGATCAATAATTACACCATCTTTCTCTTTGACAATAGTATTGGGTGTTTCTTTTTTCCCCTTTGAGAATTACAACTTCTCTCAAAGAATTATTCAATTTGCACAACACTTCCATTTTCTTCAACATATACTTAAAAGCATCCTCTAGGCTATTAAAACGAACATCATTATCATTGTATGAATTTGAAGCTTTAATCACCGAAGATGGATGTGAGATAAAATGACCTTTCTTCTTGGACATCATTACTTTAAATCGAACACAGAAATCACCTGCAACCTTTTATAAGCTGACACAAGAGCTTTGAAGCAACATTTTGATAAGTTTAAAACTCTTAATAAAAGGCTAAATTTATCTCTTGAAATATCTTCAATAGTTATTACATAATTTCCTTCATATGTAAGTAAATCAGTTAGCTTGGTCTCAAAGTAAAAGGAAAAGGATGCCTTTAAGATGAGATTGTCATTCCTTACTCGTCCTTCTTTCCAGATTCAATCAACATCATTGAGGGTGGATTAACATCATTGAGGGTGGATTAAAACATGACTTGAGGATCGTTTGCTAACTGACTAACACATCATGAAGATCAAAATAAAAAATTCCAACAATACATTGCACTTAGGCGGTCTTGTAAGCCCGGACTACTATTCAAAGGTCTGTCTAGTCAGTTATTCAAATAAGGAATAGTACATGATGACAAAACATGTAGTTTAAGAATCTATTTGAATATTAGAAAAACTAAGGTCCCAACAAGATTGCTCACCCACACTAGGTGACGCTAAAATAAAAAAGGCACTAGAGAAGAAACAAAAATTGACAAAAAAGATTTTAATATTTTAAAAAAAAATAAAGATAGGCTCTGTATACCAAGTTAACAGATAGAAGAAATGAGAAAATGTGTGTTATAATCAACTTTATGGTGTGCCTTTCTATACATGCTTACGCAGTCTAAAAGAGAAAAGAAATAAAAGAAATCAAATCTTGTTCTAGAATTAAGCTTTAATATCTTGTATACTAGCTTTGTCTAAGAATCGGAAACAATATGTAAGTACCAACTGATAAAAATTACAATTTTTTGAGAACGGTCAAATACTAAGAATACATCAGACGTAAACTTAAAAAGAATAATAAAAATGCTTACGAAATGGAGTATATGAAACTTAAGCAATAATCTCAAGTCTATAAATAGCAGCTCTTGTAATGGAGAAATTTTGTATTTTAAAAGATACTATATAATCTGTCCCAGGATATAAAGTTTTGTTGATAAAATAAATTTCATGTGAAAATTTCAGCAAGCTAATTACGAAGTGTTGCATTATGTTGAAGTGTTGCATTTGAATGGCATTGCTTAATATCTTGTACACTTGAGCAATAATTAAGCCTTAATATCTTGTACACTTTATCTATATTTTGTTGTACGGTGCTGTTTGTTTATTTTATAAATTTTGTATTTTAAAAGATACTATATATAATCTGTCTCAAGATATAAAATTTTGTTGATAAAATAAATTTCATGGGATAATTTCAACAAGCTAATTACGAAGTGTTGCATTATGTTGAGAGTCTAGTGGAGAAACTTGAATGGCATTTGAACACCAAGTCTCATTAGTTATTTCCATTTAAGACCATATGAGTTCACAGTTTATAAATGCTATTTATGCCATTGTTGATTGATTTTACCATGTAAACCTGCTGATGGACTGAACCATGTTTCAGGTCCCGAATCCTTTATTTGACCTTGCTGGCATCATGTGTGGACAATTTGGGATTCCGTTTTGGAAGTTCTTTCTTGCAACTTTGGTTGGGAAGGCAATTATTAAAACTCACATACAGGTTTGTGATGTTTTCTTTGTGTTTACCATACAAGCAGAGCCTCGTTTCCCTTTCACTGTTTTATTTCTACTGAATCAAGTTGTTTCTACCCATGGAGTTGAAGGTCTTATTATAAATTCATTGTTTTACTTTTGATTACAGTGTTAACGAGAATGTCACCACTCTGAAAAGATTCAGGTGGAATTGACAACTATCTGACAAAAACAAACTTGTGTGTGTTAATTGTACCAATAAAGTTAAATTATCCTAATTTTTTGCGAGCATCTTATTAGTATCTATTTGGTTCCTTCCCTGCAGACGGTTTTTATTATCTCTGTCTGTAATAATCAACTTCTGGACTGGATAGAGAATGAACTGATCTGGGTTCTCAGTAGCCTCATTCCTGGATTTGATTCTTACTTGCCCACACTCACAGAAAAACTTCATGCCGTTAAGGAAAAGTACTTATCTGCCCCACATCCTGTCCCTTCAAATGCCAAGGTACCCCTTGAATCAGTAAAAAATATATATCCATTTTAGTCTTCTAAAACGACTCTGTAAAATAGATTTCAAATCTCTTCTGCAGGAGAAGTGGGATTTTTCATTTGCTTCGATCTGGAACACTATTGTGTGGCTTATGCTTATGAACTTCTTTGTGAAGATTGTCAATGCGACTGCTCAGGACCATCTGAAAAGGCAGCAAGATAAGCAGCTTGCAAAGAAGGTATCTGCTTCGAGACATTAAGCTTACGAATTTATGAAGCGGGTATACTGGCATTCGGTCATCGTTTTACTTTATTATTCGTTTACGGGTAGTATTAGTTCACTATATGTTACTGCTCTTTCATAATTTACCATTAAAGCAATTCCCCAACAAACCACTGCACTAGGTAGTGCCCTTTTAGAAGCTTTGTATAAAGAAAATAGGAACACAGACAAATAGAAGCTACAGGTTTTTATAATTCCTGTGTAACGCTGGCAGTAAAATTTTTTTTTCTCCCATTGTTAAGAGCTATTTGACACTTGGAAATTTATTCTTTCGCAATGTAAGACTTCAATTTTTGGCTTTGCTTCCATCTTCCACTCTTAATTAGCCTGTGCACAATGAAAGGATTTGCTTCAGTTCAAGCACTAATGGATTTTTTAATATATTTTCTTAAATCTTTACGTTACTGCATTAGAAATTAATCAGCGTCTGAAACCACAAATTTAGATGATAAATATATATTTAAAAATAAAATAAAATAAAAAATGAAACAGATGATTTGAAACTAATTAATCATAATAACACTAAAATATGTACGATATTAAAATAAAAAATTAGATTAAATTACTTGTAAAACAAAATTTTAACACCTAAATAGATCACATAATCAATACTAAATGCACGACAATTATTTATCATGATTTTATCAAGAATTGTGAGTCGAAGTTTTTATTAATAGTATAGATATACAACTGGTGGAGATGTTAAATCATGCATATTAAAAAATAGTATGAAAAATAATAAAATAAAGTTTGGTTAAGTGGTAAATTTAAGGTTTTGCTAATCACTTTGTGCAGGTTTGAATCTCACCATATGCATATTTTTCTTGATTTTTGTTAAAATGAAACCACTGCAATACCCTCGAATAATATAACTTATTTTAATTATAAAAGTACATTTTCATAATTTTCTAATTTTATTAGTCTTGATTAACCCGTGACATTAACTCACTCGTGACATTAACTTAGTGAAGGTTTTATTAACAGTATAGATAATAGTAACGGTTTTTTTTTCAATTATAAAATATATGGAAATCACGATGAATCAAAAGATTCAAACCGTTTCATTTTAGTTTTACATATAATAATTCATTTTAGCATATTTGTGTAATCAAAATATGTTTTGTTTGATAAAATATATATTTAATATATATTACATTTACTCTTCCTTTATTAAGAACTTGAAATATTATAAATATATTGTATTTTTAATAAAATTATAAATTACATATATGAAAGAGTAAATATGAAAAATGAAGAAATGAGGGATACTTGCTTTCCAAACAAGAAATTGTGGGTAAAATATTGCTTGGAACCGTGGCCACAGTTTCAACCACGAAATTAAAAGTGTGAAAATGTAAAGATGAACACCGAGATTGTTTACACAATTCGACCTTAGCCTACGTCTGTGGGGCATTGCACAGAGCAATGATCCACTATCTTTCTCATAGTACAACCAATGGTTTAAGTCCTAACATTGTTCTAAGACTCACCAATTTAGCAATCTCATCGTTGTACAAAGGTTAGATCACTCTCCCACTAAGCTTTCCCCTTGACAGCTTAGTTTTCGAACTCAAGAGAGCCTCTTGATTGGTTACAGAAACAATGCACACATAAAACGTTCCGAATTTGAACATATTTGTACTCTCTTAATCTCTCAGTCTCTTAGTTACTTTTTAACCTACATAAAACTTAAGTTTATATATTACTTTAAGTTTTGCTTACATAAGAGTTATAATCTAATCACTTTTCTATAAAGTAAAACTAAAAAGACATAATAGAATAATAATTCCATAAGAGTCTCAGTGTAATCCTAAGTCTTCAATCATAGAAAGTGACTTAACCTGTTCCGCAAGTAACCAATCATCAAGTCTTCAATTTCAACTGAATTGGTCTTCATGTTTTTAGCTCTAACTTGTCCAAATATGTAACACCCTATACCTGATCTGGTCACCTGACCCAAGTTATAAGGTATTAGAATTGTAAAATATCAACATTATCCACTATATCGACATAATTGATCAAACAATTCATAATATAATATAATTGCAATCATTCAATGATAATCAATCATAATCGAGCCTTAATCGAGTATACAAAAGTATTAAATCAACCTAGGAGCTAATCTAGACTAATTTGAAACTTTTACAAAAATTAAGTAAAAAGTGTAAACAGGGGACACATGGCCGTGTGACAAGGTGATCACTTGTAATTCAGTGTATCAGATTAAACTAGTTTTCGCATTTGAGGAGCTTGAATACAAGCACTTTAGTTAGGTATTAGTTAAGTTTTTATTATTTTAGTTAAATTCAATAAAATGTGTATTTTGAGTCTTTTATTGACCTTAGGGGCCGAATGAGGCCTAAGGGTGAGCTAATATGCTTTGTGAGTGTGCAGGAGAAGATTAAAAGGTGAGCTAACTTAATATTGGTCCCTGTGTTGCAACACGAAGAGTTGGATGTCACAACATAGGGAGTAGAATATAAGAATTTCAAGACTGCCTTAGGTGTCGCGACACAACCCTGAAGAATTCTTGAAGAATGAGCATATTGCCTTTGATGTCGCGACATAGGATCTGGAGTGTTGCAACATCGACTCTGTACTAGAAATAATCACGAGCCAGAGGCTTTTTGGTTCGCACAATCAAACATTAAGCACGAGAGCGGCAGCTGACCTAGCGTTAAGGACGACAACCACTGTTAGTTTATAAATGGGCTTATTTAACACATGTTATGGACGACTTTTTGTATTGTATAATTTTCTTCATAGTTTTAGTCTTTAGTTTTCTCTTTTCTTAGGTTTTAGGTTTAATTCTAGTTTTGTTATTTTCTTTCATTGGGAGATCTGATCTGTGGAACTCAATCAAACTCTCTGTGGATTCAACATTATCTTTAAATACAATTCAAGCTTCTTTTAAACCTTATTCTCTTGATTCGTTATTCATGTCTATTTTATATATCATGTTTATCATGTTTATGAGATCCATGAGGAAGTAATTCTTTTATGGGGTGTTAGTAAGTGGAGGTATGATTAATTAACTCTTTTGTAGGGCTCTCTTAACGGATCAACTATTTGGGAGAGGAAGAACATAAACCATAGGCTTGACGACCCTAAGAAGTCATTTAGGTGATAATTAACCCAAAATTGGTATGGCCTATCCGCGAACACTTTAGCCCTGAACCGGTCTGGACTGTGGGGTCAAGAGATAAGTAGTTACTGCTGACTCATTGTTCTTTTAGAATATCGAAAGATCCTGCTAGGGTATTGACTAGTTGACTGAACAAGGAACCCCAAAGATATAGTTAATTAGGATTCCTGAATCGAGCTAATCACCCTTGCCCAGATCTATCTAAGTTTCCATAGCAAATCTTCCAAGTTTTTCTATTTATATTATATTATTTATTTAGTTATTGAAAAATCTATTTTTATGTTTAGTCATAATATAATTTAATTAAAGTACTAATTAGTTCTATTTTTGTTTAGGTTAAGATTAGTTTAGTGCTAGCCTCTCTTGGCTATGATCCTCGGGGTGCTCACCTATTCCGTTGTAACTATATTTTATCCTGACCCATATACTTGTGAATATCTCCCTTTTAACATATTTTTTTGTAGGATTTTTACTCTGGATATCGGTACGTCTGGAGGTGGTCAAGTTGTTAGTGTCATTGCCGGTGAGGCAATGTCACTAAATTGATTTTGATTTTTGCATTCTAATAAAATAGTTAGGAAATATCTAAATTATAGATACGATCTTTAGTTTATTCTTATTTGTTTAACATTAATAACACTTCTTTGCTCTTTAAGAAATCTCAATACACCCCTCTGCAAAAAGAACTGCAACAGTGACCATTGAAATTAGTTTAGCAAGCATCATAGACAACTTTGATTATATATGGTCAGATGATGAAATAGATTATGATGATGAAATTTAAGAAGAAGGAGTCTATGAAGAGTGGGAGATTTAGGAGAACCAAAGACTATTAATGCTAGAACTAAGTCATCTTAGAGGTGAAACTTTTGCAGATCTACAGGACGGGTTGCATGAGCACAAACGTAAATTGAATTGGTCACCCGTATGAGCAACCCAAAAGTCTAGATAAAGAGGAAAACTTAATGACCAAAGTACCTGGGGAAATTCTAAATAGTCAGGCACTTCTGAGCATAGAAGACAATTTCTACTTTGGATATTGGTACGTTTGGAGGCGGTGAAGTTGTTGGTATCATTGCCAGGGAGGTAGTGTCACTAAATTGATTTTGATTTTTGCATTCTAATAGAATAATTAAGAAATATCTAAATTATAGATACTATATTTAGTTTATTCTTATTTTCTTAACATTACCAATACTTCTTTGCTCTTCAAGAAATCTCGATACACCCCCTGTAAAAAGAACTGCAGCAGTGACTATTGAAATTAGTTTAGCAAGCATCATGGGAAACTTTGATTACATATGGTCAGATGATGGTGATGAAATTTATGAAGAAGGACTCTATGAAGAGTGGGAGATTTAGGAGAACCAAAGACTATTAAGGCTAGAACTAAGTCAACTTAGAGGTGAAACTCTTGCGAATCTACAAGATGGTTACATGAGCACAAACGTAAATTGAATTGGTCACCAGCATGAGCAGCCCCAAAGTCTAGATAAAGAGGAAAACTTAATGACCAAAGTACCTGGGGAAATTCTGAATAGTCAGGCACTTTTGAGCGTAGAAGACAGCCAAGGTGAGTTAGTGGAAATAACATTTAAAATTTTGTTATTGATAAATGTTATAATTATATGAGCACATGAGTTATGATATTTGGATTATGATGCTATATAGAAATTTTGATTGTGAATTAGTTATTTGAGTTGGAATATGAATTATGTGTTGAGAACAAAAGTGATTAAAAACAAATGTTTATTAAATGTTTTGAGAATGTGAAATTAGTAATGAATTGGCTATTTGTGATAGTATGTGTTATGCGCATTTATGTGTAAGATAAATTTGAGGCTTTACTACACTCACCCCCCATATTAGTAAAATGTTACAATGAAATTTGTAAGATTTTGGTTGAATAAGCTTACTAGTGTAGTGTTACAGAAGTTTGTGTACGAAAGATTAATAATGTGGTCAGAAAAGTGAATGAATTAGCAAATGAAGACAATATAAAAAGAGAGATATTGGATAGTTTTGAAAACTACTCAGATTATGCAAAGTTACTGTCACAAAAGAAGTTAAATCCAATTAAATGATTTATTTAGGTATGTTATTTAAAGAAAGAATTAACCGGAAGTTTTTCTGGATCAATTTCTGTTAGTAAAGAGATAATGCGAAAATTTTGATGACAAAATTAGACAATTGAGTAATGTTTGTATTGTATTAATATATGAGTACAGTAGCTATAATGGGGTAATTACTATGATTCCTTTTAGACATTCTGTGTGTACAATTATCCTCAGAGGTATATGTGACTGTTTAGTTTCAAAAAGAATTCTTATCGTATGAGAACATTAGCTAAAAATTTTAATAGATGAAAGAATTATTGGTTTGTTTGGGTTATGTTCGACATTGCCATGTCTTTTTCTGGTATTTATTCCCTTGTGTGAATATGAAAATCGACGGTAAAGTCTGAGTGAGGCTAATATTTTGTTTCTACCGGTTATTGTTCTATTAAATATACGTGAAGATTATATTGCTTCTGTTACTTTGGATTCCATTAATTATGAGTGACATTGATCTTTCTAAACATTTTTTATTATCAGAATGGATATCATTCTATATGGATTGTAATTTTTCGATACTTTGTGTAGCTTCAGATGCTGAAATATCGCTATCCTAGTTTTCTTATGAATCTATATGATTATCTATAAAAGATATGAAAGTCCAAAATTATGTGTGAATTTGAAATGTACTGTGTGGAAGCAAATCATTAATCTACTATCTGCAAGATTTTCGAGGACGAAAATTCCTAAAGGGGGGAGAGTTGTAACAGCCCGATTTGGGGCTAGTCGGAATAGTGGTTTTGGGACCACAAATTTGACAAGAAAAAGATTTATTTTCATTATATTTTTATTGTCTACGATTTCAAAATATGATTTCATGAAAATTTCGTTCGAAAATTTTCACCTTTGGGTACTCAATTTAGTCAAAAGGACTAAATTGTAAAAAGTGAAAAAGTTGAGTTCTATATGTTAGAGGTGTCCAATTGTTATGAATTTTTAAATTGGAGGTCTTTATATGGTAATTAGACCAATGGTTAAGTTGGTGGACAAAAATGGGCATGGTTAGGCATGTTTCCAAAGTTTTTCATTAAGGGTATTTTGGTCATTTTGTTATTAAAATGAATTAAAAACAAAATTAAAAGCCAATTTTTGTCCATCTTCAACCCCAGGCCGAAAATTGCATGGAGAAACCATGGCTAGGGTATTTCAGGCTTCCAAGCTCGATTGTAAGTCTGTTCTATCCCCGTTTTTAATGATTTTTACGTTTTTGAAATCCTCGTAACAAGATTTACCTATTTTTACCATTGTTTTGAACTAGGGTTTGTGTTTAAAAATTTACCCATGAATGATAGGTTGCATGTGCAGGCTACTATGTGCATCGGATGGTAATGGTCACCTGTATAGTACTATGTGCAGGCTACTATGTGAACCAAACATCATAGATTAGTAAGGTGGTTTCTATATGTTGATTCCACCGGACATCATTGATTAATAAGGTGGTCGCTATGTGCTGAATCCACCGAGTATCTGTTATTATTCCGAAGTGTTCATTGGGAAATTTACTAAGTGTAATTGAATAATGAATATAGGTGTGGAATTTAATTGAATATCGACTTATAAATTGAAATTTAAATTTTGAATTGAATTGTGATTGAAAGTGAAAAAAGTGAAATTATGAAAGAGTACATTTAACAATAAAACAGTTTAGACAGCAACAGTTGTGTAAATTTGAAAAATCACCAAAATTGGTGGAGATTGAATTAGACTCTGAATATATATGAAATTGAAGCTGAATGAGTCTATTTTCACATAAAAGAAACAGTGCAAGCAAAAAAGTTATATATTTTGAGATATTTGAAGTTAGTTAGATAGAGCCAGAATGAGTTTGGAATCCCCTGTTCTGATTTTGGAAAATTTTCAAAAATTGTAAAAAATAATTATGGGATAAAGTTTATATGTTTAGAATCCTTAGTGAATCTATTTTCAATAAAAACAAAAAAAAACAATATTTGAATTTTGTATAATGAGATAATTAATTTTTAGTGAAGAGAGGTTAGAACTATCGAGTAGTGAAACATGGGAAACTTAAGAATATATGTGAATTTAGTTTTGGGGAAAATTTACGGATCTTAATTTGGAGTTCTATAGCTCCGGGCAAAAATAATCTAGTGACTCTAACTCGAATAGACAACTTTGAATATACATGTTTAAGTGTGTTATACACATTAAGGATGTGGAATGGAGAGGAGGAGAAGGAAAATTGGAAGAACATATGAATGATTTGTGTATAATTGGCCATATGCTCGATTATAATCGATAAACGATTGTAAAGAAATGATGTTTATAATTGTGCATGATTAGTTATAGTTAAAGTTCATGTGAGAAAATAAAGTTTCATAGTATGTGTATGTGGTATACTTGGTATACGATTTGGTATGTAGTAATGTTAGAAATGTTTTATGAATTAACTCATGTTGATAAGTTTGACACATAAATAAATGTGGTGCTTATCCATGCTTATAATGCTTATACTATATGTTTATTTGGCTAGCATGTTTGGTGTGTATGCTTAGGCTTGACCAAGTTGTGGTGGATTACATACATTAAATTTATAAAATTATGCATTGAGATGGTAAATGTCTAGATTGAAATATGCTTGTGATCATAAAAGGGTGGTAAGGTTTAAAGTTTGTAATATTTAATAAAATGGTTTATCATGTGATTAGTCTTCAAAACGACTAGCTTGCGACTATGGTTGAGTGTAATGTTTATATCTTATGTGATATGCATAGGAAACGAGAGTGGAAAGGAAATGAAATACTAGGTTCATGCTTGAAGTGTAAAATGATGCAAAAAGGGGACTTTAAGTTAAACGATAAATATGTATTGGTATTGAACTTAATGAAATTGAATTGTACGTGAATTAAATGGAAATTACAAATGATATGATCTGAATTAAATGAATTATTGTGGTATTGAAATGTATATTGGATTGAGAAATTGAATTGAATCGTGAACATGAGAATCGTGAATTAAATGAAATGGAAATGAAGTATTGAATTGCATGAGTATGTATTGGGTCTCAGAAGCCCTATTTGTTACAAATATAGTATTTTGAAGTTATAACGTGAAGATTTATAAAAGCATGTTAAAAATTTTAAGAGTTTAAATTTGAATGAAATTTTATAACTCGGTTTAAAATGTTTATAAGTGTATGTGTTCTAGTAATGCCTCGTACCCTATTCCGGCGTCGAATACGGGTAAGGGGTGTTACAATGTGACATCGCCAGATTCGGTCATAACGTTTTGACCGGATTTGGGGTGTTACAATGATACGATAAGAGAATGATATGTGTCATGACATGTACATATATGAATATCTTTGATATGTTGATACGTGAAAATTATGTAAGTTGGGACGAGTAAGAAACTCAAGTGTGACATGTTGAGAAAATAAGGTTATCAATGTTGAATTTATATGAAATATGTTCAAGTATGCTAATATGTGTTGTTGTTTGATGCTTAGGTAAGTGCCAAGTTGTTGGTTGGATGGTAATATGTTTACTTATAAGTTGCATTGAAATGATAAGTGCTCAAACGAAAATATGCTTGTGCTCATGAAAGAGTGGTAAGGTTTAAATTATGCAATTTCTTATGAAATGGTTTATCATGTGATTAATTCGAAATGGGCTATGTTTAAATGCACTAGCTTGTGGCTATGGTTTTATGATATGCTTGTGACTTGTATGTTATGCATATGGAATAAGTGTGGAAAGTGAAGAAATGCAAATGAAAATAAAGAAATTTGGAAGAGTTTAAAGTTGTTTAAAATCCTACTATGCTAGGGATAATATGTATAAGTGAAGCAGTGGATTTACTCATTTTGTGAGTTGTTGAATATGGTTTCATGAACCGTGTGGTATCTGTATATGTTTATTCTTGATATGTATAAATTTCATATTGGAAATGGATTGATATGATTAAAGTTTATACGAGCTTACTAAGTATTCATTCCTTACGTAGTTGTTCATATTTACTTTTTAGATTATCGAAGCTATATCACACTATCTATCAGTTCTATCGGTACTTTCGGATGTTTTGATTTTGGTTATAATGGCATGTATAGGTATTCTAGTTAATGTTGGCCTATGTGTTTGAATGTTGAAATGGCCATTTGACTTGGTTGAGTTTTGGTATCTTGATGGTATAATGGAAAAGTTTGGCATGTATGTGAGTAGCTTTATTATGGTTAATGTTTGGCTTGTTTGTTTGAATAATAGAAGATGAAATGATAGTTGAATGTGCATATGGTATATCGTATGTGGTATGTGGTGATTTGGTACCTTGTTATGTATAGTTATTTTGGTTAATTGATATTAGTTAAAGAATGAAATTTTAGTACCAAATGGTTTGTGTTCTGGCAAGTAAGATTTATGGTATGTATGGAGGCAAATCAAATTAGAAGTTAGTTGTTATTTTGACCAAATGGAGTACTTGGTTATACAAGTATATAAATTGTCCTTTGAGAGGCCTATAGGCAGGTTGGTTGACTGTCGTTATACTATATGTATAAAGCTAGGTTATGCATGATTTTGGTGCCTTGCTATGGCTGGTATACATGTGCATTTTTGGCTGTAGGTACATGTCTTGTTGGGTGAGAAAAATGGCTTGCAAAATAGCCTATTTTCGTCCATACAGGTAGAGACACAGGCGTGTGTCTCAGCCATGTGTGACACACAACTGTGTGTCCCCTGTAGCTTGTAAAGGTTTGCAAGTCAGTATGTTCACACGGTCTAGAACATGGGCATGTGGCTTGGCCGTGTGACCCAAGTCAGTTTACTCACATGGGCACGAACACGGGCTAAGACACGACCGTGTGTCCCTATTTTGTATGCCTACAAGACCTAAAACTCGGGCTTGTCTCTTGGCCGTATGAGTCACACGGCCTGGCCACACGGTCATGTAACCCTTGTAGTTTTGAAAATTTTAGTGTTTTTGAAAAATTCTCTGAGTTTTCGATTTAGTCCTAATTTGTTTCTAATGTGTATTTTAGGCCTCAAGGGCTCGTATAAGAGACAATGTGTACGATTTCACTTAGATATAATGTGTTTATTGATATGATATGAAATATTTGAAATTTCTGTCCTTTTAATTTGTAGACTTCGGTAATGCTCCACAACCCTTTTTTAGTGACGGATACAGGTTAGGGGTGTTACAGTTGTGACCGGTGAGTCGAGATTACTTGTCTAATGTAATCTCCATTCTTGTGGCTAAAAAATTAGGTCGAGAAGGGTGTGAAGCATATCTGGCTTACGTAAGTGTTTCAACTTCTAGGGACTCTTCGTTGAGAACATCAGAGCAGTGAGGGAATTTTTGGATGTTTTTCCCAAGAAGTTACCGGGTTTACCTCCGAATCGGGAAGTTTGGAATTGAGCTTCTACCAGGTACAACTCTGGTATCCATCTCTTCTTATCGAATGGCACAGAAAGAGCTTGTGGAGCTAAAGGCTCAGCTTTAGGAGCTTCTGGGTCATGGATTCATTCATCCTAGTGTGTCTCTGTGGGGAGCACCGGTTTTGTTTTTAAAGGAAAAGGATAGTACCATGAGAATGTGCATCGACTACCGACAGTTGAATAAGCTAATTGTGAAGAATAAGTACCCACTTCCGAGGATCGACAACCTGTTTGATCAATTTCATGGGGCTTCGGTATTTTCTAAGATAGATATCCGTTTTGGGTATCATCAGCTTAAGGTTAACGAAGCTGATGTTCATAAGACGACTTTTAGGACTCGTTATGGGCACTATGTGTATATAAATCATTTACTTCACAACATCAATCATAGCAAATTGCATCAATAACATACATATTGTCCCTTGTACGAGCCCTCGAGGCCCTAAAAACACATTAGAAACAATTCGGCACTAAATTGAAAAAATTTAAAACTTTTTGGGAAAAGATAAATGTTTTAAAATTGCAGGGGTCACACGGTCTGGTGGTTAGATCGTGTGACTCACACAGTCCAGAGACACACTCGTGTCTCGGTTGTGTGGACATTCGAAGTAGGAACACACGACCGTGTCCCAGCTCGTGTCCATGCCTGTGTAACTCACTGACTTGGTTCACACGGCCAAACCACACTCCCATGTGCTAGGATGTGTACCCTTCAAAATGACCTCACATGCCTGTGTGCCAGGCCGTGTGCTAGGTTGTGTAACAGCTTGACTTGCAACCCTCTGAAAGCTATAGGGGACACACAGCCGTGTCGCCTGGCCGTGTCGCCTGGCCGTGTGTCACACACGGCTGAGACACATGCCCTTGTCTCTGCCCGTGTGGACAGAAAATAGGCCACTTTCAAGCCATTTTTCTCATCCCTACAACCAATTTTCCACATATAATCAAGCACTCTAAAGTGCACCAAACCATGCTATAGCAAGCTATCCAATTAAGGTACATAAGCATACAACCAATGTGCCCAAAAGGCACTTCAATCACAACCATTAAACATGTATATCCATATACATCAATTGGCCTAAAGTTCAACAAAGTTATAACTAAACTTATGTCATAACTTACCACTTTGTTTACCTATCAAATTTCACACCAAATGTACCAAATATGCCATTTAACATTTAACATCATAAGTCATAAATACTAACTACATATTTTAATACCAAAATGACCATGTTCAACTTCCATCATCTAAGCATCATAAAGACTATAAAGTCATCCATCAAAAGGCCACATACATATATCCACATATCAACCAAAACACCTATACATGTGCATATTTAACCAACTATCACTTAACTTGTTTCCATGCCAAAACATAACATAATTAATACATAACCACCATACCATATTAGATTCATGCCATATCTAGTTCAAAACCTTTCCAAAGCATACCATATCTTGTCCATGTTGAGGTCAATTCATCATATATATCACTTTGGCTATTCAAGCATGCTTTAACACATTACCAAATTAACACATATCAACAAGGCACCAAATATACCAAGGCTACATCACCTAAAATGATAGATACATGTCAAACACATCAACTAACATTCAACTAATCATCAACCATAAGTTCACCTATACATGTCATTATAACCTTAACCAAGACACTGAAATCTATCGATATAATTGTTGGATAGTGTGATAGATCTCTGACGAGCTTCCAACCCGTTCGAGCTTCCAATAATCTAAAAAGTAAAGGAAAAACAACTACATAAGCAATGAATACTTAATAAGCTCGTATAAAATTTAGTCATATCAATCCATTTCAAATATGAAATTTATACATATCAAGAATAATCCTATACCGATACTACAAGATTCATTAAATCATCTTTAACACACAAAGTGAATAATCCACAGTATCACATATACAAATCATCCCTAGCATAGTAGGATTTTAAATAACTGTAAACCCTTTCAAATTTTCTTATTTTCATTTCATTACTTCCTATTGCATTTACTTTCTTTAACTTAAATAACAACATCAATTCAACTCATCATTCCTTTTTCAATCATTTTACACTCTAAGTATGAACTTACTATTTCATTACCTTTCCACACCTGTTTCATATGCATAACACACAAGACATAAGCATATCATCAACCATAGCCATAAGCTAGTGCATTTAAACATAGCTCTTTTGGAATTAATCGCATGATAAGAAATGATATAATTTAAACCTTACCACTCTTTCATGAACTCAAGTATATTTCCATTTGGGAACATACCATTACAATGCAGAACCTATAAATTAACATGGCATGATCCAACCAAAGGTTGGCCAAAACCTAAGCATTCACACCAAACATGTTAGCATATATGATATAAATCATAAACACATTAACATGAATAGCCATTTAATCTCAACATGTATCACTTGAATCTATTACTCATCTTAACTTACATAATTTCCATGTATCAGCATATCAAGGATATTCATATAGAACTATAGTTTTATGTCTTAATTCATATCGTTTCCTTTACCATTTCATTTGCATAACACATAAGACATAAACATAGCATCACTTAAATCATGCTTTTCATAATCATGAATGTTCTTACTTGAATCATCAATACATCATACCTTTCTATAATTGTCGTAGTGAAATCAATTGGGACCCTTACCA
This sequence comes from Gossypium raimondii, assembly GCF_025698545.1. Lineage (NCBI taxonomy): Eukaryota > Viridiplantae > Streptophyta > Magnoliopsida > Malvales > Malvaceae > Gossypium > Gossypium raimondii. The sequence continues at coordinate 35,443,244 of NC_068574.1, read as the reverse complement.
GTTCATCCCTTTTCATGAACATTGAACCACTTAGAATAATACCAAATATGCGAGAAAGATCACACAAAGTGTGCTAAACATATAGTCGTAGCTCACACAAGCAGTGAAATGGGTTTGCTCACACGAGTTGTTAGTGGGACTGTAAGCTACATGATGCTGCTCACACAAGCTATTGAGTATACGCAACTAATGCCAGACCTCAGCCATCGTTAGGGCATTCAAGACTAGCACCCGAAACATGGTAACCTGGGTCTGCTCACACAAGCTGTCAGTCAGGACGTAGCAGCTCACACAAGTTGCCAAGTAATCGCAACACATGCCGAAAAATCAGCCACCGGTAGGACGTTCAGGACTAGCACCCAAAACATGGTAACCTTAATGACATGTCATTCGTATCCTATATATTCCTAAGGTTCAAACGAGACTCGATAGTTGTCATACGTCATTGAATTTCCCTCGTTTCATTACAAGATAAATTGTATAATAAGATATATATATATCGATTCATTTTCAATAAAATTTGTATAATAACATTCAATTTAATAAAAAATATACATAGTACAGTTCATACGAACTTACCTAGCTAAATTACAAAAATACCAAAGTTCAGGGGCATTTCGATAATTTTTTATTTTCCTTGATTTTTCACCTAATCTTGATCTAAAACAATAATTTCATTCAATTTATTAAGTTAGACAAGAAAACAATTCATTTTATGCAATTTAGTCATTTTTGACATTTTTGCAAAATTACCCCTAAAGTTTTACTTTTATTCAGTTTAGTGTTTGAGCCCAAAAAATGCAAATTAACCATTTTTTACCCAAAATTGAGCATAGCCGTATGTTCTATCTAAAAAAACCCATTCATGTAACAATTTCACATTAAGTCCTTAAAATTTTATTATTTTAACAAATTAGTCCTTAATCGATAAATTCATCAAAAATCACTTAACAAGATACTTTTAATTATAAATCAACATTCCAAATTCATCATCGAACATCAAAAACTACAAGATTCACCAATGGCAACATTCTAAATCTTTAACAGTTTCAAAATCGAAGGTACGGGATAGCTGGACCTAGTTACAACGATGTAAAAAACATCAAAATTAGTAGAAACGGGTAGCTAAAGGACTTACACGCACACAAAGAAAGATGGCCAAACCTCACTTCACCATAGCCATGGATTTCGGTTGAAACAAAGAAAGCTTAATGTTGAAGATGACCACTTTTGATTTATTCATACTTTATTAACATTTTTACTTAATTAATTATAATAAGTTAACTTATAAAACATTTAAAATTAAAAGGTTTTAAAGCATCCAATCATCCCACTATCTTAGGTATGGGTAAACTACCCATTAAGGCCATTCAGCTATAATTCTTTAAGCAATTAACACCTTTAAACTAATAGCGATTGACTTTTTCAACTTTTACAATTTAGTCATTTTCAATTAATTAACCATAAAAATGTTAAAACTTTTCAACGAAACTTTAATACTACCTTAATGCCACTCCATAAATATTTATAAAAATATTTACGACTCAATTTATAGAAACGAGGTCCTGATACCTCATCTTCTAAAACCACTTGACCTTAAGATCACACCACGTGAACTCAATAAATGTAACACCCATAACCTGTAACTGCCGTTGAAAGAGGTTAAAAGGCATTACCGGACTTTCAACACAATTCAGATCAGTAATTCATCAAACATTTAACAAATATCATTTCATTTCAAAAATTTTCAATCATTCATATTCATAACATGCTTAAATCGAGCATACAAATCTTAATTCATACGTTTGGGACTGAATCGATAACATATAAAAGTTTTGAGAAGTCCTTTCATTTCTGATTGATGAACCGTTGGCTGATATATTTCTTTCTGAACTCAGATTGGAAGAACTCCCAAGTAACTATATCTGGCGGAACAATAGATATTTGTGTATTCCACCACTGGTACGCTGTATCTCTCAACAAAGATATAACACACTTCAAACATTCGTTAGGTGTGCAAGAAAGTACATCAAAAACCCTGATCGTGTTTTCAAGCCATAACTTAGCTCTTTCAGCATCGTCACTAACTGTAGCTCGAAATTCTTTAGCCCTATATTTTCTTATCTTATCAACGGGAGGTTTATTCAATCGCAATGGGTCTGTACCTTGAGGTATTACAGGGATCGAGTGAGGAACATGTGGGGGTGGAGGTGTTGAGCAACCGAGTTTGCTCAAGCAAATTCAGTGAACCATTCATTTAACACTTGAAAGAAAGCTTGTTTAGCTTCTCCTCCTTGACTTCCCATAACGGGACTAGATTCAAGAGGCACAATCTCTTGAACGGGAGCTGCCACATTACTTTCAAAATCTTCAGCTACGGCTCGATTCGGATCCATTTACTATATAAAACATAATTCAGAAGTTGTCAGGAGATATCACACTATCGTAGTTTAAATATGGAATGTATAGGTAGACTCACACACGCTACGTTAGTCCTAGAATTGACTAAATCGTAGCTCTGATACCAATCAAATGTAACACCCCTAACCCGTAACTGTCGTCGGAAGTGGTTAAGAGGCATTACCAAACTTTCAACTTAATTCAGATCGATAATTCTTTAAACATTTTACAAATATCATTTCATTTCAGAAATTTTTAATCATTCATATTCATAACATGCTTAAATCGAGTATACAAATCTTAATTCATACATTTGGGACTGGATCAATAACATATAAAAGTTTTGAGAAAACTTAGAAAAATTTTCTAATAATGGTCACATGCCAGTGTACTCAGGCCATGTGGCATGAAATATGTTTGGTTTAAGACACTTTTCACACCCCAAAGCACATGTAACTAAACCATTCATAGAGTACCAAATTCACATACAATATGAGATACTATAAACAACCATTTCAATGCACATATATTTTATTTCAAACCAATCATTTACAAACTCAAATCAATACCATTTGTGCATTTAAACATATATCAAACTAAGATGATTCAACTTCATACCTATCCTAATATCAAATAACATTCACGTATTTTGCAATCACCAACTCAACACATACCAATATTATCATATGCATCAAATGCTTCATAAGCAAACTTGCCAAAAAATATCATCTTATACACATTTGACCATTATAACAACTAAGCCAAATCTCATGGCTTAAGAACATCAAAACACATAACTATGCAATATGCTAAAGTAACCAAAAACATATTCCCATAAACTAGCCTATACATGCCATATTTACACAACTTCCATGAGTTCAAAAGTACCGAGAAATCGACTGGGTAGTGTGATGCTTATCTCCGACATCGTCTGAATCGAGCTAGCTAACGAACCTCTATAAAACACGAAGAAATAAATTGAGTAAGCTTTAAAGCTTAGTAAGCCTGTATAATAGAATTAAACTTACCACATTGCATAATTTAAGCAATTAAATCAATATGTGTAACTCGAATATTCAAATGCCTATCACACATACACCTCAATAGGTTAGAGTCTTAAATATGCATATGACTAACATTTCATCCATGAATGATTCAATTTGGCATTCAACTCATGTAGCATTTCATTCATACATTTCATAAAATCTCGTTTCCAGTTCCATACATCCTCATAACACATCTCATATTTCATCTATACAATTCACATAAATCATATTCCATTTCATTCTCTATCATATAATCGGTAACAGTATAATGCCCATTGAACCTAATGAAACATCAAAGGATACTCAGGTGATACACACTATGTGCATTAATCGGTAATCCATCAATTTATTATCTTTTCCACTCTTTCGAGCCATGATCGATAAGCTCATTCTGAGCTGGAGAACGGTAAGTTGTATCGAGTTGAAACGATAAGCTCATAGGAGCTGATATATCGGTAAGCTCATACCAGTTATAGTGAGTCCACAAAAAATACAGGAGCTCAACCAAAACAGTAACCCTAGTGACATGTCACTCGTATCCTACTATTTTCTATAGTTTAAATGAGGCTCAGTATTACTCAATACATTGCAAATTAAGCAATTAAATATCGTTTATTTCAACCATTCAATTCACATATATATACCAATTCATTTCATACAATTATAATTAAATGAAATTTCGATTCTAATTATACGAACTTACCTTAAATTGCTCGGATGGAAATTATTGACTATTCGTCTGCTTTTCCTTTTCCCGGATCTAATCCTAATCTCGGCTTATCTTGATCTATATATTATCAAAGTCAGCTTATTAATCAAAAATTTATTCATTTTAGTCCAAAACACACATTAGGGCTATTTTACACATTTGCCCCTAAACTTTCACATTTTCTCAATTTAGTCCCTATTTCAAAATGACACAAAATACACATAGTTTCATTAAACCCATGATTGGCTGAACTTCCCTAGGTCCCTAGCAGCGCATTAATTCTTTTTATTTCACATTTCAACCCCTCAATTTGCAAATTTCACAATTTACTCCCTATTTGATATTTTTGTCAAAAATCACTTTACAAAACATAGTAATCTATCAACAACTATTCATTTTCCATCATCAACATTCAAAAAAATCAAGCTATCATCAATGGCAACTCACAAATTCATCAACCAATTTCAAAATTAGGACATGGGCTAGCTAGAATACGAAGCAACTATCTCAAAAATGTAAAAATTATCAAAAATAGAGCTTTATTTTAATGTTCTATAGCTATTAGACACTTTAGCTTATAGAACACAACTTTTACTCTTTACGCAATTTAGTCCTTTTTATCGGATTAAGCATTCAAATAGTAAAATTTCTTCACGAAACTTTCACACATATATATTAAAATTCTGTAAATACCAAAAATAATATTAAAATAATTTTCCAACCTCAGATTTGTGGTTTCAAAACCACTATTTTGATTTAACTAAAACTGGGATGTTACAATAAATCGCTTATATAACATAATGTATCAAATCAAAAACCTTTTTAAAACCATATATGACTTGTAGAAAATAATATTTACAAACCTAGGTGTTAGATTTTGTGGCCCCAAAACAACTATTTCTGACACCACTGAAAACGGGTTGTTATAATACGAGTTCCTAGACATGCCCTTTGGTTTGATGAATGCTCTGACTACATTCATGGATCTGATGAATCGGGTTTTCTAGTCGTATTTGGATCAGTTCATCGTAGTCTTCATTGACGATATTCTGGTGTACTCTAAGACCAAGGATGAACATGATGAGCATCTTAGAGTAGTTTTTTAGATACTTCGAAAGAAGTAACTCTAAACTAAGTTAAGGAAGTGTGAGTTTTGCTTGCAGGAAGTAACATTTCTAGGGCACGTGGTTTCTACTGGGGGGATCCGAGTTGATCCTAGAAAAATTGAGGCTGTACTTGATTGGAAACAGCCTAGGAACGTTTCTGAGATACGTAATTTTTTAGGTTTTGCGGGTTATTATCAGAGGTTTGTTAAAGGGTCCTTGTTCATTGCAGCTCCTCTAACTAAGCTTTTGCGTAAGAATGCTCGTTTTTTCTGGCTTGATGAGCAGCAACCGAGTTTTGAGAAGCTCAAGTTTGTTTTGACTCAGGCTACTATTCTGATGCAACCTAAATCTGGTAAGGAGTTTGTTGTTTATAGTGATGTGTCGCATGTCGATTTGGGATGTGTTCTAATACAATATGGTAAGGTTGTGGCGTATACGTCCTGACAGATTAAGTCACATGAGGGAAATTATCCAACGTACGATCTTGAGTTGGCCACCGTGGTTTTTTCCTTAAAGATTTAGAGGCATTATCTGTATGGTGAGAGGTGTTTCATCTACACCGATCACAAGAGCCTTGAGTACCTCCTTACTCAACAGAAATTGAACCTTAGGCAATGTAGATTGATTGAGCTGCTCAAGGATTACGACTGCATGATAGAGTATTATCCCGGTAAAGCCAATGTTGTGGTCGATGCTCGTAGTCATAGAGCAATGTCTGATTTGAGGGCAATGTTTGCTCGCCTAAATTTGTTTGAGGATGGGAGCCTGTTTGCAGAGTTGCAAGTTAAGTCGACTAGGATTGATTAGATTTGGGATAAGTAGTTGGGGGATGATTCTCTGGTTCTGTGTTTCCGTCAGGTAGAGAGTGCTAGTATGTTTGATTTTGGGCTGAATAGTGACGGGGTCCAGTACTTTCGAGGATGGGTTTGTTACCAAATGACTCTAATTTGAGGTAGCCTATTCTGAAGGAAGCATATAGTAGGCCTTATGCTATGCATCCCGATGGAAATAAGATATATAAGGATCTTCGTGAACTGTATTAGTGGCCGGGTTTAAAATGATAGGTAACAAATTTTGTTTCTCATTTTCTGACGTGCCAGCAACTTAAGGTTGAGCATTAGTTGCCTTCGGGTTTACTCTAACCTATTAAGATTCCCTTATGGAAATGAGAACGTTTGACTATGGACTTAGTTAGTGGGTTGCCTTTAACACCTACTAAGAAGGATTCTGTTTTGGTTATCGTGGATTGGTTGACTAAGTCTACCAATTTCATTCTGATTTGAATAGATTATTCATTGCAGAAGTTGGTCAAGCTCTACATTTATGAGATTGTGAGACTTCACGGGGTTTTGGTTTCGATAATTTTTTATAGGGATCCTTGCTTTACTTCTCGATTTTGGAAAAGCCTTCATGAGGCTTTGGGCTCGAGATTAGACTTCAGTATTACATTCCATCCTCAGACCAATGGCCAATTTGAGAGCGTGATTTAGATACTGGAGGATATGCTTCGAAGTTGTGTGATTGATTTCCGAGGGAGTTGGGAGGATTTTCTGCCTCTAGCTAAATTCGCCTACAATAATAGTTTTCAATCTAGCATTCAAAATGGCACCTTACAAGGTTCTATATGGTATTAAATGTCGTACTACTCTGTGTTGGACTGAGTTGGGTGAACGATAGGTTTTGGGTCCTGAGTTGGTTTCCGAGACTGAAGAAAAAGCTAGATTAATTTGAGACTGTCTTAAGCCAACTTCTAATAGATAGAAGTCCTATGCAGATCTTAAAAGGAGGGATATCGAGTACTCTGCTCGTGACTTTGTTTTCTTTAAGGTGTCTCCGTGGAAGAAAGTTCTGTGGTTCGGACGTAAGGGTAAGTTGAGCCCTAGGTTCATTGGGTCGTATTAGATCTTGAAGTGTGTGAGATCAGTCGCTTATCAGTTAAAGCTACCTCCAGAGTTAGACTGTATCCATAATGTGTTCCACGTCTCTATGTTGAGGCGATATCAATCGGACCCATCACTTATAGTTTTTGTTGAGGAGATTGAGGTTAGACCAGATTTAACATTTGAGGAGGAGCCGATCTAGATTTTGGATCGAGATGTAAAGATTTTGAAGAGGAAGTCTATTCCATTGGTTAAGGTTCTGTAACAGAATCATGGCACTGAGGAAGCCACGTGGAAACCTGGGGACTCAATTTATTAGTAGTATCCTCATTTGTTCGGATCAGGTAAATTTAGAGGCTAAAATTTCTTTTAGGGGGTAGAGTTGTAACACCCTGATTTATTTAACTTTTTTCTATGAATTTTGTCATAGATGAGTATTTGTTCCAATGGTTAAGTGATTTGGGGTTGTGTTTGAGGTATTGGTTCAAGTCCCACTTTTTGAAAATATGCTATTTTTTGATCATATCCTTATCTTTGGTGATTTGGCTTATATTTTATTTTTTGATAAACTCATATTAGAATGAGCCTACTGGTTCAAGTGGTAAGGAGTTAGCTTGCCTAAGGTCTCGTGTTCAAATCACTGTGTGAGCGAGGATGATAATTTTTGCTTCGGTTATGTGGAATTGAAATTTTGAGGTTGTTGGATGAGAGCTAGTTGTCGGTTTTAGTGGGATATGTTGGTTTGTTGGGAGTTTCGGATTTTAGTGATTTTATTATTTTTTTAAAATTTCTCTTCTTTTCCCTAAAATTCCTCTCCCCTTTTGACATTTTTCTTTCTCTTCCCCTCTATGTTACTCTCAATTTCTTTTCTTTTCCCTTTTTTTAATTCTATCAGTATTTCTTTTCATTCAATTGTTATACTTCAAATTTTTGGGTTCTTCGGGCTGCTTCATAGGTAAGGGTTCACTGTGGTTTTAAGGGAGTTTTGGTTAATGTTTCAATTTTCTGTTGGTGCACAAAGTTGATTTGGCATATCATTTTGCTAGGTAATTTTTAGGCAATCCGAGATCATCTGATTGTGTAGTAAAGTTTAGGGTTGTCGTAGTCATGGGTAAGCTTTTGAAATGTTTCTAGTGCAGTCTTTTTGTTGAAATTTTGCATTTCGTTGCATTGTATTCGAGTGGTGACTCGATTGGAATTGAGACTGATTTTGGGCTTTTATTGACGATTTTTAGGTTATGGTTGTCTCGGGATTATGTTCACATAAAAAACGAATAAGGTGTGTAATGAAAACACGAGAAAACAACATTCGACGAAAGCAAAAAATCTAGCCTATCGACGCCACACAGGCGTGTGCCTAGCTGTGTACGACACATGGTCGTGTGACGGGTGTGTGTGTGGCTGTGTGGGTCACACGACCTAGGCCAATTCGGGCGTGTAGGATACACAGGCGTGTGGGCCACATGGGTAGGCCAAATTTGGGAGTGTGGGCCATACAAGCTTGTAGGCCCACACGAGCATGTGAGCCAAAATTTCAAAATTTTTCCCTAGGGCTGCATGTTTCGTTCTAATCAATTGTGGGCTTTCTATAGGGTCGGTATGGGAAAAAAAAACCCTTAAGCATGAAACCTGTTATTTTGTTAGATTGAAAGTGGCTTAAATAAGGTTTGTACGATTTTAAAGAGACATGATATGTATGATTTGCTCTGTCACGCGTATGAGTGTATTATGTCTGTTATGTATAAGCATGCATATTATATGTTATTTTGTATATCTGTATCTCTGTTTGGGGTGGAATATGTTTATGTGGAGGAAGTATTCTGTTAGGCAATATTTCGCCATTATTCTGGCAGCATGACTACGATTTATTCTGATAAGTGTTGTACAGACACTATGTGGTGTAGGGCTGGGTGGGTGTTTTATACCCCACGTGATGTGTTGGGATGGTCAGAGTTTGTGTGTAGAGGATAGGGGTAGGACTATGCATATCTGATTCTGTAAATAAATTATGTCTGTACATGTTCTACTAGGCGATAAAATTTGAATTTATGTTTCCGTCGAGTTACACACTGAGTTTTTAAAACTCACTTCTATTTGTTTGTTCTGTTTAAGTAATCCTCAGGCATAGGCGGGTCGGTGCGACGGAGGCTCAATTGTGACCACATGCCCATAAATTGTATTTACTTAAAATTATATTTAAATTCTTTTTTATTGTAAGAGTTTTGTAAATATGGGACTTTCTGGACATTATTTTGGTTTTTTTTGTTAGTTTTGGATTTGATTTAATTTTCTTGCGATGCTCAACAAAACAATTTACGAAAATAACAGTTATACACAAACAAACGTTTTTGCTAACAGAAACTCAGTTTTCAAAATGTAACGACTTTTAAATTTTCGCTGCAAACTATCGCTTTACTTGAAAGAGCAAACAATTGATGGATTCATTAATGAGCATAATAATATGTTTTTTTCTAAAATGAGGATTCTTTTAGTACTAAATTAAATGAGGTTTTAATATTATAAAATTGGATTTTTAACCCTTCTTCGTGACATTCCAGATTCGGCTATAACATCTAGACCGAGTTTGGGGTGTTACAATTAATTCTCAATCAGACACCCCAAAAGTTTAACAAATTAGAATGTCTCAGGATGTTCATGAAGATAGAGACGATATACTTTGGCAGAAATTTATATGGTTCCAGAGCCGACGATAAACAACCAATACTACCTATCAATATTGAAATAAGTTTGCAGTGGTTATGAACCACTCACCTCTTACTAGAGCCATCCGACGAAACTGCAACTCAACCTATAAAATAGTCTAAAGGAGTGTGGAACAAGTAACATTGCTACATGACACATAATGATCCCATAATCAGAACTTTATCCAAATTATGAATGAGTGAAGTAAAGGAAATGAAAATGAAAAATATCTCAAGAATATTCTTCAAAATTAGGATTATAAAACGTATTTAGGGTTATTAAATTGTCACTTGGTATTACGTATTGCTAATTGTTTTGAATCGTGAAAAGAGTTTTCAGTGGTGAGACAAATGAAGAGAAGTAGAACGACATGATGTATACTGGACCAATACTGATAAAAACAAGACGAGATAAACATCCACTTGTACATTAAATGAGCTGATGGATGAATTTCGCAGCAAGACCTGACATTCTTGATTAAATTCTAACTTTATGTAAATTATTGTATATTTCACTAACTGATTACTCTAGATTTTAATTTCTATTAAACTTTCGATTTAACCAACACCTGAGGCTATTTGAAAATTCAAAATTTGGAGAAAAATGAGTTGGTTTCGCAACACAACACCCCCATGTCACAACACCGTGTCCAGAATCAAAGGATCGAGAAAATCATCTTGATGTCGCGACACAGCACCCTTGTGTAACAACACAAAAGTCAGTTTCCCCAAGTTTTCAAAATTGTAGAGTATATCGCTACGTTGAACTCTGATGTCAAGACGAAGGAAAACTTCCAAGGATATTACGACACGAAACTCTTGTGTCGTGATATCGTTGCAATTTTCTGTAGGGTTGACCCGACCTGATTGCGTAACCCACTGAGTTTTCACTTCATTTTACCTCGATTTTAATTTCTAAACACTCTTTTTTCCAAACCTTAAAACTCTTTTAACTTTTAAACTCTCTCAAATCATCTAAAAAATCTTCAAAACCGAACCACTTCTTATTCTATCTTCTGTTTTGCTACAATCCTTTCTTATTTTATTTTCTGCAAGTGTGGCTATAATCATTAAAGGGAAGTCATCACAATCTTGGGAAGGAAACAACATGACTCCAAAGTCAAGGTTAAAATTCACAACTTAAAAATTTACTGTTCCGTTACTTTTGAAACATTATATGTTGTTGTTAGTATTGCTAGCGAACATTATACCAAATATGACTCCTAAGAAAACTATAAAAACCAATGTGCATGGAACTATGATGGTTTTGGATCCTCAAAAATGTCAAAATCCAAATGCCAAGAAATACTTTATCTAATTACAAGGGAAAACTTTTATTCAAGAACGAGGATTTGAACCATAAATGGTTTTGTATAATGAAATTTGGACTTTGGTTCGGTACCATCGTTGGGAGTAATTTTGTGTCACTCCTAAAGAAAATGTAGTCAGTTTCGTAGTTTAAGAATTCTATGCCTCTTTTAAAGATCAAGGAGCGAGGAGATCGTATGGTGAAAAAAGGGGAACCGTTACGGTAAGAGGTAAGGAAGTACAGGTTACTCCTCGAGAAATATGTGAATTTTATAATGCCCCATACCATGAAAAAGATTTTTTAGATAACACTAATTTAAATATGTTTAAGAACATAGAAGAGGATGAAATTGTAAAATATTTAACCCAAGGAAGAGGTGTATGGAACTATAGACTGGATTTTGTGTTACCAACTAACTTTGATCAGGCAATTATGTTCCCAGTAACTAAGATGAGGATGCAACTAATTTGTACTAGAATAACTCATGCATTAAATGTCTCTAATGTAAATACTTTTCAACCTATTTTATTGTACGATGTTTTGCAGAAAAAACTGATATGTATCAGAAGATGGATCAATCAAGATATGAAATGATGCATTCATAGCCAAAAAGTTGGGCTTTCTTTCCTCATCTTGTGACACCTTTATGCAGAAAAGCTAAAGTTCCAATGGAAGACCATGAGCAATTCATGAAGCCGACAAAGAGCTTAATTGGAGATTCCCTGTATACTCAATATGTTGAGGTTCAGAGAAGAAAATTACAGAGTGGAATAAAAGAACAAATCATAAAATGGATGTTCAGACATCATTAAAGAAAGAAAAAAAAGAGATTGAAAAGAAACAACAAGTGAGATCACGAAAATAGATTGGATGATCCACTGGATGCAAAAAGCAGGACCAGTAATTCAAGAATTTGCGTGGCAAAACAATATTAGAGAACCAAACTACCAACCAAATTTGCATATATCCGGATCATTCAACACTAGATTTGAGGAGACAAGGAATGAGGGAGGAGGCGAAGAAGAGGACGAGGATTCTGTGCAAGAATTTCAAAGGGATAAAGACAATTATGATACGGCATTCCAGCTGTAATATTCTATACCAAAGGGCCCATCATATGAAGCCCATCTCGACATGTACCTTCAACGGGTGAGAGCTTTGACAAAGGATATAGCTTAGGAAAAGGAAAAAACCAATAGAAAGGGGGCACTCGCCTCGTTTTGATGATTTGAACGATGATTAAACTTAATTTTTTATTTTCATTCTCTAGGACTGTATTAATTTGGAATAATCTTTAATTTTTATTTTTAGGAGTAGGATTAATAATAGATTTTTGTTTTCTTTTCTTTGTTGTTTTAAAATTGTTTGCGTAGAAACCTCACATGAAGAAGCACAACAATTTTGAACTTCCGATGATCAAATAAGGAAGCACCCACCAATAGCTTATGGAACTACCACGATTAATCAGGTAACTTCTTTCCTTATGCGTTCAGCGCTACACATTGAAGGCAATGTGTTTTCTAAAATGTAGGGGAGAAACATAGGAAATTTGTTTTAATTTTTATTCTTTTATTTGATTTTTATTGTCAATTGTGTGCTTGAGCTTGTAGAAATACAAGTGATTGGTTTAGAGCATGTATATAGGTTGATCGTATTTACTATATAAATTTGATATTATATTAAATGATTTTAAATTTTTTATTATTAGACTACTAAGTTTTATATTTTACACTGTAAATAGGCATTGAGCAATTGAATCTACATACGATATAGGAAATAAAGGGGAACGAGCATGCTAGTATGAATGTTAAATTGTTGAATTTGTGATTATTTGGTTGATTAAATTTGTGAATATTGAGATACCTAGGGATGACCTAAGGCATTTTTTGGTATACACCCATAGCAAAAAAGCTAACCCTATTTATTAATCCTTAGTACCTATATTTGAGCCAGAAAGCACTTCTTGATAAACCTTCATGCAAAATCCGAGCCAACATTGTTAATTTATATGTTCCCTTTTTCTTTGGTCTTGAATTGCATGACTATAAACATCTAGTCATTCATATTGAGGGTTAAGTAGATACATTACGGTGAAATTTTTTAAAAATAGAGTGAAATAGGAAATATTAGTTTGATAAAGTAAATTATAGGTTAGCAATGTACAAAAAAAGAAAAATTCAAAAGAAAAGAAAAAACGAGTAGAAAAAGTTCTTGAAAGTAAAAGCATTTGTGAATGAGAAATGTATATAAAAAGAAGAAAGAAAAGTGACAAAGTCACCAAAAATAGAGAAGACTTGTTCATTAGTGCACACAAACTCATGAGCTAGCCATAGTTGTTGTATTATTCTGTGATTTCCTATGGAGAAATAACAAAAGTTAGAGAAGGAGAATTAAGGTTGTGAGTAGGTAAGTGTCACTAAGGGGAAAAAATAGGGAATAATACGTTGAGCCAAACTATTTTTGTGCTTGAAACTATTTGATGCTGACTGTTCTTGAATTCCATACGTATCCCTATGTGATCTAGGTATACTTATTTACAAATTGACATCATATAGAATAATTGCATTTATGACTATTTGTATTCTGCTAAGATAATCAAATTACCTGTATAACTTATTGATGGGTCCTTACATTAGAAACTCTTAAAGCTTGTATGCTTTGAAATATACTGACTTAGGAGTTTGATATCAGAAGTGGTAAGTCAACTTATATCATGCCGAGATTATGTGTGAATATGAAACATTTAGTCATATGCTCCAAAGCTAATAGTTGTACTATATTTTCTCAAGGGCCGTCTTTTCATTTACTACTTTTGTTTGCATTTCTTGAGGACAAGAAATGACTTAAGTGTGGGGGAGTTTGATCTACCGTAATTTAGTGCAACAGATTAAAATAGTTTTCACATTTGAGGAGCTTGAATACAAGCACTTTAGTTATATTTTAGTTAAGTCTATATTACTTTATTTAAATTCAATAAAATGTATAATTTGAGTCTTTTATTGACGTTAGGGGCTGAATAAGGCCTAAGGGTGAGCTAATATGCTTTGTGAGTGTGTAAGAGACCATTGAAGGTGTGCTAACTTAACACTGGTCGTTGTGTTGCAACACAGAGATATGGATGTCGAAACATAGGGAGTAGAATAGAAGAATTTCAAGATTGCCTTCGGTGTCATGACATAGCCTGAGGATGTCGGGGCACACTCCTGAAGAATCCTTGAAGAATGAGCATATTGCCTTTGATGTCATGACATACGGCCTGGTGTGTCGCGACATCAACTCTGTATTAGAAATAATCACAAACTAGGGTCATTTTGGTCTGCAAAACCAAATATTAAGCACGTGAGCTGCAGCTAACTTAGGGTTAAGGATGACGTCTACTCTAAGTCCAAAAATCGACTCATTTAAAACATGTTATGGATGTCTTTTCATATTGTATAGTTTTCTTCATAGTTTTAGCATTTAGTTTTCCCTTTTCTTAGGCCTTAGGTTTATTTCTAGTTTTGTTATTTGCTTTCATTGGGAGATCTGATCTGTGGAACTCAATCAAACTTCGTGGATTTGACATTATCTTTAAATACAATTCAAGCTTCTCCTAAACCTTAATCTCTTGATTCGTTATTCATGTCTATTTTATATATCAAGTTTATCATGTTTATGAGATCAATGAGGAAGTTATTCTTTTATGGGGTATTAGTAAAGGGTGTATGGATAAATTAACTATTTTTAGGGCTCTCTTAATGGATCAGCTGTTTGGGAGAGGAAGAACATAAACCTTAGGCTTGACGACCCTAGGAAGTCATTTAGGTGGGAATTAACCCAAAATTGGTATAGTCTATCCGCAAACATGTTAGCCTCGAACTGGTCTGGACTGTGAGGTTGAGAGATAAGTAGTTCTTACCAACTCGTCATTCTGGTGGAAGATCAAAAGATCTTGCTAGGGCATCGACTAGTTGATTGAACAAGCAACCCGAAGATACAACTAATTAGGGTTCGCGAAGCAAGGTAATCACCCTTGCTCAGGTCTTACTAAGTTTCCATAACAAATCTTTCAAGTTTTCTATTTATATTATTTTATTTATTTAGGTATTAAAAAAACTATATTTATGTCTAATCGTAATATAATTTATTTAAAGTACTAATTAAAGTTATTTGTGTTTAGGTTAGGATTAATTTAGTGCTCACCTCCCTTGGGTACGATACTAAGAGTACTCACCTACTTCGTTTTAACTATATTACAACTTTACCCTTATACTTGTGGATACTTGCGTATACTCTAGACGTTGGTACGTTTGGAGGCGATCAGGTGCTGAGACCATGTGGTCCCATAACATGGTTGTGTGCCTAACTGTAAACGAAAAAATATATAGGATTTTTTGTATGTAATTTATCACCTTTTTTTACTTAATTCTGTTGTTAAAACTAAGTAATTGTTTGATAAATTAGTGAAATATGTGAAAATATGAAATTAGGATATAGAAATTATTCAAATGTGATTTTATGCTTTATTACATAGTTTTCATGCAATAAATGACTTATTTTATATTAATTTAAATATATTATATTTTTTAAGACATAAAGTGGGCCATGTAAATTAAATTAAATAATAAAATATAAAATTATATTTAATAATTAATTTTAAAATATTTCATTAATTATTTGGGTTTTAATTAATTAATTAAATTGGATAAATTTTATTCTTTGGTCCTCTAACTTGTTGATTTGTTCTGGATAGGTCTAATAGCTTTGCTGGATTGTAAAACTGCCCAAATTGGAGACCAAGTCAACCCAATGTTCGACTACACATGGCTGTCCATTTAAACCATTCTTTGGTTTAATTACACAAGGTCCTTGCACTGTTGAAGAAATTAGAGATTTGCCTGAAGATTTAAAATTGACCGGGTCTAAGTCCTGAGTTGTGTGGCATCCAAAATTGCTTAAAAATCAAGCCAAAAAAATCAAGTCAAAAGCCACGAAGCATGGCCGACCAAAATTTGAGGAGATTTGAAGAGGTTAACATCCACTATTTTTAGCAAACTATCCCCCTCTCCTCACCTACAAATAAAACCCTCTCATTCCTTCATTGATCATCCCTCACGCATCCCTCAATCATTCCTCAATCATTCTCATCATTCATCATTCTCTCTTTTCTCCAAATTCTCTTAGCCTTTTTTCATTCCCACGACTAGCATCATCTCTTCATATAGATTTTAGCAATTAAGCCTCTTGAATAACCCTTGGTTGGCCACCTTGGAGATCCATTAGCAAAGGAGCAAAGCAAAGGAACGAAGGAGCATCGTCAGTCAGATTCTTAGGTGACAGCCACTCTGAATTTGGTTTAATCTTCCTTTTATTTAATTTAATATAAAGATGTTTGCTATTTGTTCTTTGTTCTTGTTTACAACAATGTTAGTTTAATTTTATTTATGCTAGGATGATTGCTTTGATTAAATAATATTTATTTTATTCATACTTATAATGTTTGTGCCTCAATTGATCATGCTTTCAATTAAAATGAAATCTGTATTTCGTTCATACGTGATTGAAATGCACTTGAATTAGCTGAGCGATCCTGACCAGACGATGGCTAATGGACACATAATTTAGATGTGTATGCTCAATTTAGATCCTGACCCGATTAAATTGTAGGTTGCATAACAACTCTGACCAAGCTCTGTTATCTGCATAGTTTTTAGATTTGTGTCATTAAATTGTTTAAAACCTGACACGTCCTAGTTACCTGACACGAATGTTAAGAAACCCTTAGTAAATAAGGATCAGTAAAATGCGTATTTACTAAGTAAAGGATTCCGAAAGAACCTAATGTGGTTTCCAAACTCATGAAAGATCAAGTTGCCATGGAACGTTTTTCTGGATGTTATTAAGCATGTTGATAATAAATTGAGTTTAATTAAAGTAATTGTCTTAGTTTATTTATGTTATAATTGTTGCAAATTGTGTTTAATTTTACTAAAATCTATTTCATTCATATAGTTGCATACTTAGGATAATTTGCATCAGGGATCATTGCATTTAGTTTAGTGTATTTTAATCACCACTTCTCAACTATATTGTGTTTTTATTTACCAAATTGTTAATATAATTTTACAAGTTTAGTGACTTAGCACAAATACAATCCTCGTGGAGACGATAACTCGATACCTACTTATTACTTGATAACGACTGTGTACACTTGCACAAACCTACGCGTTACAAGTTTTTGGCACTGTTGCCAGGGATTGTCAACTGCTGTCGTAGTTATTTTTTTTCGTGAAATTATTTAATTTCAGTTTGATTTATTTCTAAAATTACTAACTTATTCTTTTTAATTTTTGTAATTTTTTTTTAGGTGTTTATGAACATATATCGAATTATCGATTTACTCCCTATAGACCCTGAAATTGAGCGATCTTTCAGACAAAAGAAGACATGAACGAACAACTGAAAGACAAGTCAAGATGGACCTTGGAAATTAGAATCAAGACCAAGGTAATGAAGCCGATCATGTACAAAATCCTATCTTCATTGCCGATGATAGGGATCGATGCATCAGACAATATGCTGTGCCACTTTTCAGTGAGTTAAACCCAGGAATTAGAAGGTCAGATATTGAGGCAACCCAGTTTGAATTGAAACCAATGATGTTTCAAATACTACAAACGGTGGGCCAATTTAGTGGTATGCCCACGGAAGATCCACATCTCCACCTTCGATTCTTTATGGAGGTAAGTGATTCATTTAAGATAGCCTGTGTGACTGAAGACGTACTGAGGTGGAAGTTATTTTCGTACTCGTTGCAAGATCAAGCACGAGCATGGCTCAATTCATTGCCACCAAGTTCCATATCTACATGGCAAGAATTAGCAAAGAGATTTTTGGTTAAGTATTTCCCACCTAGCAAAAATGCTAAGTTAAGGAACGAGATCACAACTTTCCAATAATTGGATGACGAGTCTTTGTATGAGGCTTGGGAGTGATTCAATGACTTACTTCGTAAGTGTCCTCATCATGGGATTCCTCATTGCATCCAGTTGGAGGCATTCTATAATGGTCTCAATGCATATACAAGATTGATGGTAGATGCTTTCACAAATGGTGCAATTTTGTCTAAGTCGTATAATGAGGCTGATGAGATCATCGAGAGGATCGCGAGTAATAACTATCAATGGCCAACAAATTGAGCAGCTTCAGGAAGACGTGTAGCCAGGGTTCATGAAGTTGACGCCCTCACTTCATTAACAGCTCAGGTATTGTCTATTTCCTCTATGATAAAACAGTTAACCGCTAATAGTACTAATAATTCTGCAGCTCAGTCACCAAGTCTGTTTGAAGTAGTTTCCTATGTGTACTATGGGGAAGGTCATTCTTTTGTGAATTGTCCATCAAATCTTGAGTCAGTGTGCTATGTGGGGAACCAATATGAAAATAGGAGTGGACAAGGACCCCAGTCCAACTTCTACAATCCTTCATGGTGTAATCATCCTAAATTTTCTTGAAGCAACCAAGGAAATGGACCGAACAACAAGTTATTGCAGCAAAGACCCATCTAATCTCAAGGGTTTAATCAGCAAGCTCCAAAACCACCTCAAGCTGAGCCATCAAACAGTTTGGAGAACTTGTTGAAAGCGTACATGGCAAAGCATGACGCTTTGATCCAAAGCCAAGCTTGGAAAACCAAGGAACCTTGCCAAGCAATACTGAGAATCCAAAAAATTTGGGTAATAACATATCAAGGCAGTGGCATTTCAAAGTGGTAAAATTATAGAACCCCGATTGATTGATGTCGAAGATAAGCCTGTTGAGAAGAATCAACCAGCTGTTGAAGTTCCTACACCAAAAGAATCAGAATCTGCAAAGTCTGACAAGGTAAACCCTAACTTAGTGAATTCAAATATTTTAACATCTTCTTTGGATACAGATTTACCTAATCAGAAAAGTTGTTCGGTTCAATCGAAAGTTCCATCACCTCCATATTCGCAAAGATTACAGCAAAACAAGCAGAAACATGGGGTGCAATTCAAGAAGTTTTTGGATGTTTTGAAGTAGTTACACATCAATATTCCGTTGGTGGAGACTTTAGAACAAATGTCGAATTATGTGAAGTTTATGAAGGTGATAGAGGGTTGCGCACGGACCAAGATCGAGTTGTCAAGTCATGAGAAACTCCTACGAAGGCTCTAAACGAATCAGATCTGAAAACAAAAATAGCAATTAAGATTAAATTAATCAAAACTGAAATCAAATCCCCAAAAACAACTAAAAACAGCCAAGAAACAAAGAACTTAAGAATAAATGGTTTTCGGAATGCAAGAACGCAAAAATCGATCTCCAATATTGATTCCCCAACCAGCTGAATCTGTTAAAAAACACCAAAACCCAAAAACAAATCAAAATGATCAGATTGCTAATGGAATTTAAAAGTTGTTACGGCAAGAAGGAAAGAAAGAAATCGATGGAATAAAACGATTCGGGAAGTGAACAAAGATTGTGATTCAGCCCAATTGAACTCCCAAGATGGTTTCCCCCAAATTACAGCAATCGAATGCACCCAAGAAGATTAAAGATGAATCGGCAAGAACCCTAGAAATTAGGGATTTTTAGGCCGACTATGTGCTGCCAATAAGAGGAGAATTAACCGAATCTTTAAGATTGAAAGAGGCTGAAAACAAAACAAGAAGAGCAATTAAATAAATAACGATAATCGGCACAAACAGAAACTAAAAGAAAATTGATTAGCAAGAAACCAAATTAAAAGTCCTAAGAAGCCTTGTAATCCCAAAAGATTTCACAACTCCCTTCAATCGGCTCTAATCTCCCCTCCAAAGAATATCAATGGCAAGAAGAAGGCTGAAGATGGCTCCCACAATCAAAAGATTGTTACAACAACTTCTAAAGAAAACTCAAGAGAGAATTCTTGGAGAAAAACTCAAAGAGAATTTTGACTCAACAAATTTGAAATTTTGATATATTTCTAAGTAGTGAGTACAAGGGGTGGCCGACCATCCTTTAAATAGGCCTTAAACTAATCCTAATCTCATTACGAAACTTAAAAATTAAACCTAATTAATAAAAATAATAAAGGAAATTCGGCCATGCACTTAAATTGACTATTTTGGGCCGAATTTAACATGTAATATTCCTAGAGCCTAAAAATTAAATTAACAATTAAAATGTTTACAAATTGGTCCCTTTGACAATTTGGCCTAATTTTCAACTAAGTATGTGTGGATTTCTTGATTGGGCTTGAAATCTTCTTATTGGGCCTCGCCTTCAAGAATTTGGGCTTGTGATCCATCTCCTAACGAAATTGGGTCGTTGATGCTCGTATTAGATATCCAATGCGTTTTGGTTGCAAGATTCGGTTTCTTGGACCAAGATTTCCAAGATTTGAGTTCTTGATTTTCTTAATTCTTGAAATCGCTCCAAACAGCAAAATTGGGCCAAGATTCAGTTTCTTGATTTTCTTGAAAACAAGAAAGTGAATCTGGATTTTCTCGTTCCCTCGTGTACGCATCTAAGGCCTTGCTAACAAACTCCTGAATGGTCCCATTTAGTTTGGAACACATTTTTCGGGCCTTTGATCTCGTTATTGGGCCTTGTGGTAATTTGAGCCCATCACATTCTTGAACTTGAGTTGGGCCTTTATGACTCGTATCAGAAGGATATACAGTCCAAGAAGAAACGACTGAGTGAGCATGAGACTATTGCCTTGATAAAGGAGTGCAATGCATTCCTGCAGAACAAATTGCCACCGAAATTGAATGACCTAGGAAGCTTTACTATACCCTGTAACATTGGTGAATCTTACTGTGGTAAAGCTTGGTGTGACTTAGATGTGAGTATCAACTTGATGCCTAAGTCTATTTTCAAGATGTTAGGGATAGGTGAAGTAAGACCTACAACTGTGACACTTCAGCTAGCAGATTGATCTTTAGCATACCTCGAAGGAAAGATCGAGGATTTTTTGGTAAGAGTCGATAAATTTATTTTTCCTACTGGTTTCATTGTATTAGATTTTGAAGCAGACAAGGAAGTGTTGATCATCCTTGAGAGACCTTTCTTAGCCACAGGAAGAACGTTAATTGATGTGAAGAAATGAGAACTCACCATGCGAGTTTAAAATGATCAGGTAACCTTTAACATTCTTAAAGCGGTGAAATTTCCAGATCCAGCAAAGGAGTGTTCAGTTATGGAAGAGATAGAAGCGTTGGTTTCTATAGAAAGAAATTTTGAAGAAGATCCATTAGAGAAAGCCTTAGATCTTGACCTTTGGAGGATGAAGAAGGTGACGAAAACATGGCTTCGTTGGAAGCCAATCCAGGAAATTTTATTCAATCCACATGGTTTGAACCGTTGGAGTTGGAAGTTAGAGAATTTGTGCAACCCAAGTTGTCAATTGAAGAACCACCTAAACTTGAACTAAAGGTACTTCCTTCCCATTTGAAATACATTTATTTAGGTGATTGTTCTACTTTGCCTGTGATTATTTCAGCAGAACTGATGAAAGATCAAGAGGAGCAACCAATTGTTGTTCTAAAGAAATTTAAGAAAGCAATTGGTTGGACCATAGTTGATATTCGAGGTATAAGCCCTTCTTTTTGCATGCATAAATTCATTTTAAAAGAAGGTGAAGAGCTCGAATTGATGGGAAAAAGAGGCTCAATCCTATTATGAAAGAAGTTATGAGAAAGGAAGTGATCAAATGCTTAGATGCAGGAATCATCTATCCTATTTCTGATAGTTCGTGGGTAAGTCCGGTGCAGTGTGTGCCGAAGAAAGGTGGGATCACGATTGTTGAAAATGAGCTTAACAAGTTAATTCCAATAAGAACTATTACTGGTTGGAGAATCTGTAATGATTACAGAAAGTTCAACAAAGCCACTTGGAAAGACTATTTTTCGTTGCCTTTTATGGATCAGATGTTAGATTGACTGGCATGTAATGAATTCTATTGTTTTAGATGGCTATTCATGATATAATCAAATAGTTGTAGCCCCGGAGGACCAATATAAAACAACCTTTACTTGTCCATACGATATGTTTGCTTTTAGGTGAATGCCTTTTGGTTTATGCAACGCACCAACAACTTTTCAATGATGCATGATGGCAATATTTACTGATATGGTTAAAAATTTTGTTGAGGTTTTCATGGATGATTTTTTTTGGTAACACTTATGATATCAGTTTGAGTAATTTGACTAAGGTACTGAAGAGATGCGAAGAGATGAATCTTGTCCTTAATTGGGAAAAATGTCATTTTATGGTCAAGAAAGGGATTGTCTTAGGTCATAAAATCTCAAAAAAAAAGGAATTGAAGTTGATAAAGAAAAGGTGGACGTAATTGAAAGATTATCGGCCCCAATGAATGTGAAAGGAATTAGAGGTTTCTTAGGCCATGTCGGTTTTTATTGAAGGTTTATCAAAGATTTCTCGAAAATTTCTAAACTGTTGTGTTTGTTAATAGAGAAAGATACAGTGTTTGATTTCAACAAAACATGTTTGGAAGCTTTTGAAGAGCTAAAGAAACGGTTAATCTGAGCCCCAATAATCGTTACACCTGATTGGAACTCACCTTTTGAGTTGATGTGCGATGTAAGTGACTATGCCGTTGGAGCTGTGATAGGTCAAAGAAGAAATAAAGTGTTTCACCCTATTTACTATGCAAGTAGAACTTTGACTAGAGCATAACGCAATTATACGGTAACCCAAAAGGAACTCTTCGCTATAGTTTTTGCTTTTGACAAATTCTGCTCATATCTTATAGGTACCAAAGTTACAGTATTTGCTAACCATGCAGCCATTAAATACTTGCTCACGAAGAAAGATGCAAAACCAAGGCCAATTCGTTGGATACTTTTGCTCCAAGAATTTGACCTTGAGATCCGAGACAGAAAAGGTGTTAAAAATCAAATAGCTGATCATCTGTCAAGGTTGGAGCAAGATGAGGTAACTTAGTCATGTGTGCTTATGAATGAGAATTTCTCAGATGAACACTTATTTAAGGTAAATCAAATTCATGAAATACCCTGGTTTGCTGATTTTGCCAATTATCTTGCATGTGGAATAATTCCTCGAGAAATGACATACCAACAAAGGAAGAAATTCCTTCATGATAGTCAGTATTACCTTTGGAAGAATCCGTTTTTGTTTAAGCAATGTGCAGATAATATAATCTGAAAGTTTGTAGCTGAAAGTGAGATTGCTAAAATCTTGTATCATTGCCATTCATCTCCAAGTGGGGGACACTTTGGTGGTTCACGTACTGCAGCAAATATTTTGTAAGCAGGTTTCTTTTGGCCTACACTATTTAAAGATACTTATGCTTATGTGAAGAACTGTGATAAATGCCAAAGGACTGGAAATATATCAAGGAGGAATGAGATGCCCTTGACAAACATTTTAGAGATTGAATTGTTCGACGTATGGGCCATTGAGTTCTTAGGTCTATTTCTTTCTTCGTATGAGAACAAATACACCTTTGTTGCTATGGACTATGTATCCAAGTGGGTTGAAGCTGAAGCATACCCTACAAATGATGCTAAGGTAGTCATGCGATTCTACATAAGCATGTGTTTACACGATTTGGGACACCAAGAGTTATTATTAGTGATGAAGGTTCTCACTTTTTGAACAAATGGCTTAAGTGGTTGCTTGACAAATATGATGTGAAGCACAAGATGTCTACTACCTATCACCCCCAGTCTAATGGGAAAGTTAAAAGAGTGAATCGCGAAATCAAAGGTATCCTTGAAAAGGTAGTACACCCTAGCAGAAAAGATTGGTCTCGAAGGCTCGATGATGCATTATGGGCCTATCTAACAACATTTAAGACTCTGTTAGGAATGACTCCTTATCGGTTAGTCTTTGGAAAGGCATGTCATTTGCCATTATAGTTGGAGAATAAAGCTCACTGGGCTTTGAAGCAGTTAAACTTTGATCTTAAGCACGCTGGTGAGAGAAGGATGTTACAACATGATGAGTCGGAAGAGCTGAGGTTGTTTTCCTATGAGAATGCCAAAATGTGTAAAGAAAGATCAAAGAAAATGTGTAAAGAAAGATCAAAGAGATGGTACGATAGTCATATACAACCTCGCGAGTTTAAAGAGGGTCAGAAGGTTTTGTTGTTTAATTCAAGGTTGAAGTTATTTCCTGGGAAGCTTAAATCCCGATGGAAAGGACCTTATACCATCTACCGAGTTTATCCTTATGCAGCTATTGAATTATACAACAATTATGGAGGTAAATTTAAAGCTAATGGTCAACGTCTCAAACATTACTAGGATGGTGAAGTGGAGCGAGTTGAATCCTCGCTCAAATTAACAGACCTTTAATATTTCATGAACTCATTTTGTAAATAAATAAATAATTAGAACTTATTTTCTTAACTTATTAAAATTAAGTAATTCTAAGGAGATTGGAACTTAAGCGGGACTGCTGTGATCCCTCCAACCTTTCCTGGGAATTAATTTAATGTAATTTGTTAAGAGGAAATTTTCTAATTAAGACTTAATTTTTTTTAAAATTTCATTTGTTCTGTTTAAATTTCAAATTTTTATGTTAATAAAGGGGGTCAAAGTTGGCCCAAGTACTAATCAGTTTTTTTAGTAAGATATAGTCTGAGTTTGAGGCCCAAGACAGCAAAAAGGAGGGAAAAATTCATGCCTTGCCGTCACACCCATTGCTTGCCGCCCAAATAACCCTAATGTAGCTAATTTTTTGCTACATGTTGCCCTAATTTTTCCTATATAAACCTCTGTTTAGTAAGATATAGTATGAGTTTGAGGCCCAAGACAGCAAAAAGGAGGGAAAAATTCATGCCTTGCCGTCACACCCATTGCTTGCCGCCCAAATAACCCTAATGTAGCTAATTTTTTGCTACATGTTCCCCTAATTTTTCCTATATAAACTTCTTTTCATTCTATTAATCTTCATATCCCTCAAAGCAATTTGGTTAAACCCTAAAAATCCCTAAATCTTCCTTTTGTGCCATCAACCTCAAATCTTGAAAGAAACCCTAATTCTCTTCCCTTTTTGCCAAAATTCCCTTTTGCCGTCGCAAGATTTTTGCCGTAGCAAGTTCTACCCACTTTGCCAATTTTTCTTTTCTCTTTTGTGCAGAAACTTTGTCCAAATTTTGGGAAAAGATACCATGTCTCGCAAAAGAACCAGATCTTCAAAGACTACTCCTGAAAACCCAATTTTGATCTATGAAGAAGTGAAAGAGAGATTTTATTCAATCTTCAAGCATCAACCTATGATTTCGGAAAAATGTTTTGACTTGAATAGTAATGATTTGATGGTTGTTCCTATACCAATTAGAAAGAAAATCAATGCTCTCAAGTGGAAATGATTTTGTGATGCTCGTTCACTTTTCGATGATGAACTACTTCGAAAATTCTATGCTAGTTTGATTATGCAAGATGCTATTGAAGTCATCGTTTGAAAGAAAAAAGTACCTCTTACTTCTAAGTCCATCAATGATTTGTTTAATTTACCTAATGTTGAAGAAGATGAGTACTACCCTATGATGAACAATATCAATTGGGATTTTCTTCAACAATTTCTTGATGTTGTGACAAATCCGGGATCCCAATGGATTATAAGAAAGTATGGCTTTACTTCGTTCGCTACAGTTTTATGCCTATCTCACATAGTTCCACCATCTCCATGGAACGAATGCTTTTGTTATATGTAATTTTGACAGAAAAGTCCATTAATGTTAAGAAAATTATCCTCAAGGAGATTCACAATTGTGCTAAAAAGAAGGCAGAAAGTGCTTATTTCCCATCTTTAATCACTTCACTTTGCTTAAAGGCCTGTGTTAAAACACTAGCAAATCTGAATGGGTGATATGGTCAAGGATGCATTATAAATTATGATCTTGAAAGATTAGTAGAGAGGGTGCATGAACTAAATCAAGGCGAGCAAGAAGAGCCAACTGAGCTGGATACAGAGGAGTCAATAGATGGAACTGAAACTGAAGCTAATTCAGTTACAGACACTAAAGAGGAACAATCTAATAAGGAAATGAACATTCCTGAACCAAGGATTGAGCCAGAAGAAGAACCAGTTAAGCTAAGTGTTGAACCTGAATATACAACTTCCATGCCGACTTCTGCAAGTACTTTAAGGAAATCAGAGTTGTCAATTTTGATGGATATGTGCAAGTTCATGCACAATCAACAACAAACTTACTAGAAATGTGCAAAAATTAGAGATGACTCAATTAGAAATACTTTTAAGAATATCTCTAATACTTTTATTCCTGAGTTCTCAGATGCTATCTTTGAGACATGGACAGAAGATACTGACGATGCAAGCGGAAATGGAGCTAAAGAAGACAAGAGGAATAAGTCAGAAAAATAAAATGGGGATTCTTGTCTTGTTATTTATTTAATTATTTTTAGGTTTTTAGGAATTTATTTTTTTTCGTAATTAGAATTTAATTTCTACAGAATAAAACATAGCAAGCATGAACAAACTTAACACTTCTTTAGAAAGAATAAGACTAAGTGATGTGGTAATGGGAATGAACATGTCTAGGATTGGGTTATTAGGGAAGACTTGGTATTTAAGCAGTCTTAATGACTTACCTCTCTTTCTTTACAACCCTACCTGGTGTTCAGTTTTCATTCATTACTTTGTTTTTGCAATGAGGACATTGTTTCTTTTTAAAGAGGGTAAGGCAAATAAATTGCTCAAACAATTTTAAATTTTTTTCAAGTATGCTTCAATTATTTCTTTCATAAGTATGTTTTAATAATTGAATGTTTAGAGGTATTTTTTTGTTACTGAGATAGTTTGTATGCAAGTATGAATGATGATTTTATCTAAGTGAAACTATGTTATCATGAAGAATGGAATGCTTGTATGGTCTTAGCTTTAGTAATGTTTACCATGAAAACTTAGTTTCTTTTGAGATTAGACATGCATGAAGGTTTATATCTTTAGAATTGACTTAGTAACTTTCTTGAGGCGAAATCCTAGGGGACATAAAAATCTAAAATGATATAGGCACTATTTCTTTGGACAGTTTAAGCCTTTTTAAGCCAACCCTATGATATTAGACCCTTGAAACTGTAATTTTGAGCTTAAAGGCCTGTTTTTGCAATGAACCTACATTATAAGCCAGTTACCATCTTTTTAAAATTATCCTAATTTTGTGCACCTATCTTAACTAAAGTTGTCTTGGAAATCTACATTTGAGGAAATTTTTATAAAGATGTATGTGCTCTTGCTTAAAAAAAAGAGCGAAGAAAAGTTCGCTCAATCTTCAAAAGGGAAAAATATATGAGCTTGAGTACAAAATAAGTTTGGGGGTGTTCCAAAGGTTCACTTAAAGAAAAAGGTTGTATTACAAGAAAACCAAGACAAAGTTAAAGGTTAAGATTTTTAAAACCGAAATGTCCCATCTCTTAAAATCCCTACCTTTAACTGAGCCCCATTACAACCTTATAACAGACTTATTGATTTGTTGATTATGTCACCTACATTAGTGGAGAGGAAGTCCTAAGTTCAACATCTGAAGATCATAAATAAACCTTGTGATTGTTTGCTTGATTGATAAGAAATTATGTTGAATGAAGAATGTTATCTATGGCTGGGACATACATGCAAACTATGATTCATGTTGGCATATTTTGAAGCTTAGTATAATCTTAAGGAATGTTTGCATATGAATTACTTGTTAATAAAAAAGATCGATAAGCGTAAAGTTATTAATGCATGATTATGGGACAAAGATTGATGCTGCTTACACAATTAGCAATTTTAACTTAGCAAGACCTTTTGTTGTACATGTAACACCCCGAATTTTGGGCCTAGAAGAAATAGGTTTTGAGCAAGGGGACAGTTAGGAAGTACACAAAAATACTTAGTCATGCAAGGAAGTGACATAAATGAATGTATACTTTAGTGGTTAAGCAATTTAGGAGTGTTTGGAAGTGTCTGAGAAGTAAGTTGTTCTAGCCTTGGCTTATGCAAAATTTTTATTTTAAGTGAATAAATTCCTTGGATCTAGGTAGTAGGTTTTTAAATTATTGTGGTTAAAATATGATACAAAAATAGCTTGTGGTCTAGTGGCAAGATGGCGTGTTCTGTAACTGTGAGGTTTAAGGTTCAAGTCCTGGGTTGCGCAATGGAGTTTTATTTTGCTGCTTGAGCTATGCAGGTATTGGAGTTGGATTCAAATACTGCTCAATAGAGTTTGAATTGGTCATAGAGAGAATTGAGGAGGGATATTTTAAGAGATTTGATGAGATAATATTGGGATTTGGGGAGGTTGTTGTTGTGGAGAGATATATATCATCTCATTTTTTCCTTGTTTTGGATGGGAGATCGGTGAGGTTTTCAAGGTTTTCGTAGCTTTCTCCAACCTGCATTGCTTCCATTCCTAACTGGTGGTGGTCAAGGTTGATTGGCACATTGCTTGGGAACCAAATATGCGATGATCATTGATTTTTGGAATAAGAGTGTCCGGAACGAAGGGAATCTGCAAATCGCATCAAGTGTGTAACCACCCCACTGTAACTGTAGAACGACAAAAGCTGAAAAGCCCCCAGAGGGTAAATTGATTGAAATACCCCCATAGGGTAAATTGACCGAAATACCCCCATAGGGTAAAATGACCAAAATACCTCCATAGGGTAAAATGATCGAAATACCCGCTAGGGTACAATGACCAAAATACCCTAATAGGGTAAAATGACCGAAATACCCCTATAAGATAAAATGACCGAAATACCTCCATTGGGTAAAATGAGTGTTATACCCCTAGGAGATGAAATGACTGTTATGGCCTTATGTTATGTATGACTAAATTACTCTATGATATGTATGACTATGATTGAGCATGACATTTTGCATACATGTATGATATTATGTCACGACTTGTTGAATGGGGTTGGGTTGTTATATTTGGAGGAAGTGTACTGTACTGATAAGGTTGCACGGCTCGCCTAAGACGACTGTGGACCTACTGGTGGCTTTGCCACATATACTTTTACTGGCATCTTTGCTACGATACTATTACTGCAGCTTTGTTGCGATACTATTACTGGCATCTTTGCTGCGATATTGGTGTGTTGGCTGGGTGGGTCGATTTTATCCCCATATGGTGTGTTGGTGGTACGGAGTGGTGTGTTGGCTGGATTGGGATGGGTTGCATTATTGCACTGCATTGTTACTTTATTGGGCTAAGACCCACACTGATTTTGTATTGGGCTAAGGCCCATATTGTTACTATTTTGGGCTAAGGCCCATATTGTTACTATATTGGGCTAAGGCCCACATTGTTATTGTATCGGGCTAAGGCCCACATTGTTATTGTATCAGGCTAAGACCCACATTATTACTGTATTGGGCTAAGGTCCACACTGTTACTGTAATGGGCTAAGGCCTACACTATACTATCACTGAATAGGGCTCAGGCCCAGACTGTTACTACATGTTGTTTACTGAATGACTGATAGGGGATTACACACTGAGTTTTCGTAAACTCACCCTTTCTTTTATTTACTTACAGGAAATCCTCGGCCATAGGCGATTTGGTGCTGTGTGAGACTCGGAGGTGGCCAGACTACTACAGCTATTTATTACTGATTTTTATTTAAATTTAAAGTTTGTGTTGGGTTTGTTCATGTAATAAGGGCCTTTTAAGTTTGTTTAAGTTTTTAATTGGGCTTTTGCTTATTTACTTTAAATTGCTAGTTTAGGGAAGACAAATTTTCAAAATAATAACTATTTTCAAAGTCACGAACTTTAAACGATTGGAGTTTTCAAATTCTTCCGCGTTTTAAAAAAAACTATTAGAATAGTAGCAGATAATAAGGAAAATGTTTTAACTTGATGATTGTTAAATAATACGAAAGAGGTTTTAAGCTTAGAAACGTTTTTTTCCAACGAGTCTAATTTTTTGAAAGACACTTCAATGTGACACACCAGATACGGCCATAACTCCTAGGCCGAGTTTGGGATGTTATATCATCTCATTTGTTCTTTGTACTGGATGGGAAATCGACGAGGTTTGTAAGGTTTTCGTAGCTTTCTCCAACCTGCATTGCTTCCATTCCTAACTAGTGGTGGTCGAGGTTAATTGGCACATTGCCTGGGAACCAAGGGTGCGATGATTATTGATTTTTAGAATAAGAGTTTTCGGAACGAAGGGAATCTGCAAATCACATCAGGTGTGTAACCACCCCACTATAACTGTAGAACAACAAAAGCTGAAAAACTGAAATACGGCGTTGAGACCACACGAGTGTGCGATCGCTCGTATGGAAAGCCGAACCTGCGAATCATGGGCGATAAACTGTAGAGGCCTCCATGAGCATTTCCATGGGCTTAGGCCGTAATGGGCCACATTGGGCCGAAATGGGCCGTGTGGGGTAAATGGGCTTGTAGGCCCCACACGGATGAAATCCAAGATTTGTGGCAAATTCTGGACTAGGTTGTGTAGATCTCATAACCGTGGTGAAATCTGGGCTGAACGGGCCACACGAGCGTGTGGGCCCACTTGGGTCGAGTAATAGGCCTTGGGCCCATTTACACTGTTATGACCATTTAGGTTACCTGAGTCGTTCGAGGCGACTGTGGACCTTCTGAGACGTCGATATCTGCACCGAGACCTCAAAGTAGGGTAAAATGATCGAAATAGCCCCATAGGGTAAAATGACCAAAATACCCCAGAGGATAAAATGATCGAAATACCCCTATAGGGTAAAATGACCGAAATACCCCTATAGGGTAAAATGACCGAAATACCCCCATAGGGTAAAATGACTGTTATACCCTTAAGAGATGAAATAACTGTTATGGCCTTATGTTATGTATGACTCATTTGCTCTATGATATGTATGACTATGATTGAGCATGACATTTTGCATACACGTATGATATTATGTCATGGCATGTTGCATGGGGTTGGGTTGTTATATTTGGAGGAAGTGTACTGTACTGTTAAGGTCGCACAGGTCGCCTAAGACGACTGTGAACCTACTGGTGGCTTTGCCACATATACTGTTACTGGCAGCTTTGCTGCGATATTGGTGTGTTGACTGGGTGGGTCGATTTTATCCCCACATGGTGTGTTGGTGGTACGGAGTGGTGTGTTGGCTGGATTGAGATGGGTTGCATTATTGCACTACACTGTTACTGTATTGGGCTAAGGCCCACAGTAAATCTGTATTAGGTTAAGGCCCAAACTATTACTGTATTGGGTTAAGGCCTAAATTGTTACTATATTGGGTTAAGGCCCACACTGTTACTGTATTGGGCTAAGGCCTACACTGTTACTGTATTGGGCTAAGGCCCACACTATACTGTCACTGAATAGGGCTCAGGCCCAGATGTTACTGCATGTTGTTTGCTGACTGAGTTTTTGTAAACTCACCATTTCTTTTATTTACTTACAGGAAATTCTCGGCCATAGGCGATTTTGTGTTGTGTGAGACTCGGAGGTGGCCACACTACTACAGCTATTTATTACTAATTTTTATTTAAATTTAAAGTTTGTGTTGGGTTTGTTCATGTAATAAGGGCCTTTTAAGTTTGTTTAAGTTTTTAATTGGGCTTTTGCTTATTTACTTTAAATTGCTAGTTTAGGGAAGACGAATTTTCAAAATAATAATTGTTTTCAAAGTCACGAACTTTAAACGATTAGAGTTTTCAAATGCTTCCGCGTTTAAAAAAAAACTATTATAACAGTAGCAGATAATAAGGCAAACATTTTAACTAGATTATTGTTAAATAATACTAAGGAGGTTTTAAGCTTAGAAACGTTTTTTTACCAACAAGACAAATTTGCAAACGGCACTTCAATGTGACACCCCAGATTCGGCCATAACGTCTAGGCCGGGTTTGGGGTGTTACAGTGCATAAACATAACTCGCGAGGAGCAATGATTTAAGTTTGGGGGTATGTAAACGGAAAAAAATATAGGATTTTTTGTACGTAATTTATCACCTTTTTTACTTAAATCCGTTGTTAAAACTAAGTAATTGTTTAATAAATTAATGAAATATCGAAAATATGAAATTAGCACATAGAAATTATTAAAATGTGATTTTATGCTTTATTATATAGTTTTCATGCAATAAATGGCTTATTTTATATTAATTTGAATATATTATATTTTTTAAGACATAAAATCGGCCATGTATGATTAAATTAAACAATAAAATATAAAATTATATTTAATAATTCATTTTAAAATATTTTATTAATTATTTGGGTTTTAATTAATTAATTAAATTGGATAAATTTTATTCTTTGGTCCTCTAACTTGTTGATTTGTTCTGGATAGGTCTAATAGCTTTGCTAGATTACAAAACCATTCAAATTAGAGACCAAGTCAACCCAATGTTCGGCTACACATGGCTGTCAGTTTAAACCATTCTTTGGTTTAATTACACAAGTCCTTGCAGTGTTGAAGAAATTAGAGATTTGCTTGAAGATTTACGATTGATTGAGTCTCAGTCCTGAGTTGTGTGGCATCTAAAATTGCTTAAAAATAAAAAAAATCAAGTCAAAAGCTACTAAGCATGACC
This sequence comes from Gossypium raimondii, assembly GCF_025698545.1. NCBI lineage: Eukaryota > Viridiplantae > Streptophyta > Magnoliopsida > Malvales > Malvaceae > Gossypium > Gossypium raimondii. Next base: position 35,410,550 of record NC_068574.1, on the reverse strand, counting down.
CTCAAGCATCCCTCAATCATTCCTCATTCATTCTCATCATTCATCATTCTCTCTTTTCTCCAAATTCTCTTAGCCTTTTTTCATTCCCACGCCTAGCATCATCTCTTCATAGAGATTTTAGCAATTAAGCCTATTGAATAACCCTTGGTTGGCCACCTTGGAGAGCCATTAGCAAAGGAGCAAAGCAAAGGAACGAAGGAGCCTCGTCAGTCAGAGTCTTAGGTGACAGCCACTCTGAATTTGGTTTAATCTTCCTTTTCTTTAATTTAATATAAAGATGTTTGTTATGTGTTCTTTGTTCTTGTTTACAATAATGTTTGCTTAATTTTATTTAAGCTAAGATGATTGCTTTGATTAAATAATATTTATTTGATTCATGCTTACAATGTTTGTGCCTCAATCGACCATGTTTTCAATTAAAATCAAGTCTGTATTTCATTCATACGTGATTGAAATACACCTGAATTAGCTGAGTGATCCTAACTAGACAATGGCTAATGGACACATAATTGAAATGTGCATGCTCAATTTAGATCCTGACCCGATTAAATTGTAGGTTGCATAACAACTCTGACCAAGCTCTGTTATCTGCATAGTTTTTAGATTTGTGTGATTAAATTGTTTCAAACCTGACACATCCTTGTTACCTCACACGAATGCTAAGAAACCTTTAGTAAATAAGGATCAGTAAAATGCGTATTTACTAAGTAAAGGATTTCAAAAGAACCTAATATGGTTTCCAAACTTATGAAAGATCGAGTTGCCATGGAATGTTTTTCCGAATGTTATTAAGCATGTTGATAATAAATTGATTTTAATTAAAGTAATTGTCCTAGTTTATTTATGTCATAATTGTTGGAAATTGTGTTTAATTTTACTAAAATCTATTTCATTCATATACTTTGCATACTTATGATAATTTGCATTAGGGATCATTGCATTTAGTTTAATATATTTTAATCACCACTTCTCAACTATATTGTGTTTTTATTTACCAAATTGTTAATATGATTTTACAAATTAAGTTACTTAGCACAAATACAATCCCTGTGGAGACGATAACTCGATACTTACTTATTACTTGATAATGACTGTGTACAGTTGCACAAACCTACGCGTTACACTAACCATGTAATAAAATTAAGTCGTGTAACTAATTGTTGTCGTGTGGAAAAACTTGCACCAAAATTAAGCATGCCACATGGCTGTGTCATGCAATCATATGAGACACACGGTCGTGTGGCAGACTGTGTCACAAGCTGTGTGTGTATGAAAGTACTTTCTAAATAAGTAATTTCAACCTAAACTACTTACATCACAAGTCATACAATTACCAGCCATGAAACCTAGATAAAATGTATCTAAACATGCCACAACATACCGATTAATATTCAACCTAAGTACCTAACCAATATGCCCTCATTGACACAACAATTCAAACATAAGCATCAACCATCCAAACCTAAACAAAACTATCTTTCCCAGATTCTACATTCATCAATTCAACATCAATTATGAAATGCCAAAATCATTAATTGAAGTTCACCAATTAGCCTATCATATAAATACCATTTCAACAAACCAACAATGCATTAGAGGTTTCAAACACACATATGACATCACGTACCAAACCAAAAAGAATACTATTAAAGATTAACATCAATATACATATTTCATAATTCAAATGGCACAAAACATGACCAAATGATCTTAGACATAATATATTTAAACCCTACTGACATGCCACTTATAACTGAGAAAAAATGAACAAATAGCTACCGAAAGAGGTGATAGATAGTGTGATCTCCAAAAGACAATCCAATCGATAGGTTGAATCTGACAATCTAAACACAGTAGCTATCAATACCTCGACGAGAACTACTCGATAGCTTTTCCTTTCTCATGATTATCAACCGATTGATCTATTTCTTGATATGCAAGAGACTTAGCTTGGTTGAACCTTCCCAAGTTATTTTAATGGTGCTTCGGTTGTAAAATGAAAAACTGAAGAAGATGGATGTCATTATCTTTTGTTTTATTATTATACTTTAACATTAATTCTATAAAAATTTTAATTATAAAATTCACTTAATCAAGCTTGTAACCGACCATTTATAACAAGAATGACTTATTTTCCATTTAAATCCATTAAATTATGTTTTTGCACTCAATTAACCCTTATTAGCCTATAGCAATTGACTTTTGCAACTTTTATGATTTAGTCATTTTTCCTTAATTGACTATCAAATCACAAAAAATTTTAGACCAAACTTCATACACCTATGTAGTAACTCCGTAAGTATTTAATAAAAATATTTACAAGCTCGATTTATAGAAACAAGTTCCCAATACCCTATTTTTTAAAGCCACTTGACTTTAGGGACAAACCACTTGTACTTAAATATTCGTTCAATTTGCAAAAAATATCAAATCAAAATTCAATATAATACTATATTTGACTCATAAATATTAAAAAATAAAATTTACAAACTCACTCATCAAATTTGTGGCCCTAAAATTTTTACCTAAGAATAGGTTCGGATATTGTGATTGCATCGATTCATTAGTTTCTCAAGTAGCTTTTTTGATACCATGTCGATGCCATAAATTTTTTACTAATGGTATCTGTTTATTTCACAATACATTAACTTCCCAAGCCTGAATTTTAACCCGTTTTTCATGCAAGGTCTGTAATACGATTCTCAAGTGCTGGGCATGTTCAGATTCATTTCTGGAATAAACCAAAATATCATCAATAAAAAAAACAATGATCTTGTTGATATGTTTAAACTCTAAATTATATAGATTTTTTTAGTAATTTATGACAGTTTTTTAATTAAATATAATGTTAATCCCAAGTATTTGAGAGTTAATTGGGTGAATTTTTTTCATATTATGATAATAGGCATGATTTAATAAAGTATGCAATTTTATGCTTTTATGTATTAATTTTGTGCATAATTTAATTAATTTATGCTACATAATAATTTCCTCTATTTAAATGTTGCAGTGGGGCCATGGAGTTGATAATTTATGAAGATTATTTTAATTTTGCATGGACATAAGGCTTATTCTACCTAGTTGGATGGCAAAGGCATGCATTTTAGTTCATGAAGAGGTCGCCTTGATCTAGTTAAAGATGATTAAATTGAAGGACAAGTCTGTCAACTAAATGGGTCACAAAACTGTCCAAACAAAATGAAGAAGAAGCCCAATTTGGAAAAGGCATTTAAAAAGCCCAAAATTAGGTTTTGGAGTAACTTTTTAGAGGTTCTTACACATCGAAATCAATCAAAAATCAGCACACAACTTTTACCCTTGAAACCATCCGCCTCTTTACTTGATTCATGTATAACCAACAACCTCCCCTCTCCACAAATCATGGTAGGCCAAGAGTGAAACAAACTAAGGGAATTTTGAAATATTTTTAGTAAACGTATTAGCCATCCCTCATGCATAACCATCCCCATTTCCCTTTCCTTTAGCTAGCAATTCCTTGAGAAAATACTCTCTTGGCTGGCCACCTTGAGACGCACTTTGTGAAGGAGCAAACACAAGGATTGGAGAATGCCACTACGATCGATATCCAGAGGACAGCCGAATCAATTAGATTTTATTCTTCCTTATATATATTTTTTACTTTTAATATTAATCATGTTCGCAATTTGTTTTATTGTTTTTTCATGAATAATGGTAGCTTAATTTTGTTTAGCCAGAATGATTACATTAATTTGATAAAGTCCTTTTGATTCATGTTCATAGTGTTCTGTGCCTAAATCGTTCATGCTTTCAATTAAAGCCATACATCTATTTCATTCATTAAAATGTGATTGAATGCATTAGAATTAGTTGCTTAATCCGAACCAGATGTTGATTAGTGGACATAAAAATTAAAAGGTTTATGTCATTAGTACATGCTTATTTATATACGACCCAAAATAAATTGATGGTTTGTAATAACTTGAACAAGCTCTATTACCTTTCACAGATTTTAGGTTTGTGTCATTAAATTGTTTCAAACTGACCCAATCCCTAGTACTTCATATGAATTCGAAGAAACCCTTAGTTAAATATGATCATGGTAGTATGCTTATTTTTTCTCATTAAAAGATTTTGAAAGGACTTAATATTGGCTTCAAGTTCATGAAATATCAAGTTGTCATGGAATATTTTTTGGAGCATTCTTAAAAATGATGAAAACAAATTAAGTCAATTGATGTGATTATTCTAGCCTATTCATGTTATTGTTGTTGAAGCTTGTGAATTTGCTACTAAATTCATCTTATACATTTTATTGTATACATTTCATTTAGGTTAAATTGCATTTAGATAATTTAATTTAATTTTATCATTAATCACCTCAAAAATATTGTGCTTTCCTACCCACTTGTAAATCTTTAATTTTGTAAAATATTGATTAACATATACAGTCCCTGTGGAGACGATAACTCTTATACTTACTTATTACTTGATAACGAGTACACTTGCACAAACCCCAGTGTTATAAGATGCTGCTGAAAAACCCGATTCATCATATCCATAAATCTTGTAGGGAAATTAGTCAATCTAAAAGATATAACTAAAAACTCGTAATGTTTGTAATAGGTTTTGAATGTTGTTTTCAGCACATCCTCATCTTTAACTCGCAACTGGTAGTAGCAAGATATGAGATCAATCTTTGAGAATACTATAGCACCTTTCAGCTGATCAAAAGTTCTTAATATGAGGCAACAAATACTTTATTATTTATCGTAACTTTATCCAATTGTCGGTAATCTATACACAATCTCATTGACTCATTTTTCTTTTTAACAAACAGTACGAGTGTGCCCCAAGGTGATACGCTCAGTCGAATAAAACCTCTGTCGATCAATTATTACAACTGAGTATTTAATTCTTTTAATTTTGTTGGATCCATTCTGTGTGGGGAAATTAAGATTGGGGCAGTCCTTGGAAATAACTCTATAGCAAAGTCAACTTCCCGCTCAGGTGGTAAACCCGACAATTCCTCAAGAAATACATTAGTGAACACACAAATTGTCAGTACTTGATCAACTTTCGTTTTAGATACTCTGGAGTCCAGGATATAAGCTAAAAATGCATTACAACATTTTTAGATCAATTTTTGTGCAGGCACTACTAAAATCATACTCAAAGCACAATCAGATTTATCAGATTTAACATAAATCAATTCACCATTCTAATAGCCCAAATCAATTCGTTTTTGTTTGCAATTCACTACAACATTGTGTACCATCAACTAATCCATTCCTAGAATAATGTCAAACACATTAAAAGACAATAACATCAAATCAGTAGGAAAGTTATAGCCTTGAATTTTCAGTGGACATTATTTCCAAACTAGATCAATTATGACACTTTAACCTAATAGGTTCGTTAATTGAATGACATAACCAGTTGACTCAACTGGTAAAATCTTTTCTGTTACTAACGTAGTACAAATATATAAATGTGTCGACCCATGTTCAATCAATGCATACATAGTGACATCAAAGATAGAAAAGGTACTAGCAATAACATCAAGAGCTGAGGCCTCCTTGCATGCATGGATTGTATAAGCTCTGGTAGGAGCTCAAGCTTCAGACCGAATTATTTATCAGATTTAACATAAATCAATTCACCATTCTAATAGCCCAAATCAATTCATTTTTGTTTGCAATTGACTACAACATTGTGTACCATCAACCAATCCATTCCTAGAATAATGTCAAACTTATTAAAAGACAATAACATCAAATCAATGGGAAAGTTATAGCCTTGAATTTTTAGTGGACATTATTTCCAAACTAGATCAATTATTACACTTTAACCTAATGGGTTCGTTACTTGAATGACATAACTAGTTGACTCAACTGGTAAACTTTTTCTGTTACTAACGTAGTACATATATATGAATGTGTCGACCCATGTTCAATTAATGCATTCACAGTGACATTAAAGATAGAAAAGGTACCAGCAATAACATCAAGAGCTGAGGCCTCCTTATAATGATTGTATAAGCTTTGGTAGGAGCTCAAGCTTCAGACCGAACTATTGTATCTTTGGTTTCTCTTCTACTAACTTTTGCTATGTTACTATTTCCTGGTTGTCAGCCTCTCGCATGAGTAACAACTAGTTTTACATTCTGGTCTCAGTTCAAAATAGCTCGATTCAGGCAGTCTTTCTTATAATGATCAAGAGATCTACAAACAAAACATGACCTATCATTCAATATATATAACTAGAATGAATTTAACCACAATGGTTGTATTCAAGTCTAATCACATTCCGAACATTACCCACACTGGCTATTGAAGTTGTCAAGGGTTTCATATTACTCTATTTTGATCTATCTCTGCTAGAAAACCCTAATAGTGCTACAAAATGACTACTAGATTCTATCACCTTTTTTGACAGGGAAGCAGAAAATGCTTTTGATGTATTTTGCTTAATAAAGTCGTGAGTTCTCTTTCCATTCTGTTTCTTGTGGTTATGTAGTTCTTCCATTTTCTGAGCTTGATCAGATAAAACTACAAACTCATGGATTTCTATTTAACCAACCAATATCTTGATCTCGCTGTTTAATTCATCTTCAAAATGGATACACAATTCTTTCTTAGTAGACACAATCTCACGACCATATTTAATGAGCTACAAATTTACGCTCGTATTCAACAATTGATCTATTTCCTTGATTCAACTCAAGGAATTCATTTTCTTCCTATTTAAATATAGCTTGTAGACATATGTCTTTCAAATTTTAAATTTGAAGAAATCCCAATTAACCTATTCATTTAATACCACAACAATTATAGTTGACCACTAATGAAAAGCCTCATCTTTTAACAGTGATACTGTACACCTCAAACAATCCTCGAGAGGACACAACATCTCATCTAAAACTCTTTGTGTATTCTAACCAGTACTCGACTCTGGCCAGATCCTCATGCACATTACCATGAAATTCTTCGGCCCCACATTTTTGAACTTTATCAATAGAAATCCTATGGATATTCTATTGTATAGGACTTTGAAGACGAGGGGGTGGAGGTTGTTTAGTAGTGAGATTAGCTATCATATAAGTAGTAAACATGTCATTCATCATAAAGAGAAAGGCACCTTGAACCTCCTCCCCGGGCCTTTGAAATTCAAGCACATTTTGAGTAGCCCGTTGAGTGGTGGCTAGAATATAACTCTGTACCTCATCAGAATCTGATCGATTGGATTCATATGACATCTTTTATCTATAGGAAAACAAGTCAAACTGATCAGGAGTCACCACACTATCACAAGTCATAAAGTGGCATGTATTCCTAGACTCAATACATGCTACATTTAGTCATAGAACTAACTAAATCGTAGCTCTGATACCACTAAATATAACACCCTATACCAAGTCTGGCCACTTGACTCGAGCTATAAGGTATTACAACAGTAAGTTATCAACATTATCCACTATATTGACATAATTGATCAAAAAATTCATAATAAATATAATTACAACCATTCAATGATAATCAATCATAATCGAGCCTTAATTGAGCATACAAAACTATTAAATCAATCTCGAAACCGATCTGGACTAATCTAAAAATTTTACAAAAATTTAGGTAAAAAGTGTAAATAGGGGTCACACGGCCGTGCGGCCAGGTTGTTTGACAACGCTGAGACCTTGTGGTCTCATAACATGGTTGTGAGTAACATGCCAAAAAATGGGGGTTAGTAGAATTAGGTTTGTGAATAAAGAGAAAGTGGTCATGCCTTAATTTTTGAGATTATCTATGCATTTTAAGAAATACATGAGGTATTATTTTTTTGGTTAAGTTCTAGTGAAACGTTTCTTGAAACCCAAGTTCAAATCCCTTCTCTCGCATCATTTTTATTATTTTGCAAATTTTGTCTTAAACCCTAGTATGTGACATGCCTTGTTTTTAAAATAAATGTTGAAAAATCATTTCAAGAATGAGAAAAAAAACCTAATGGTTAAAAGAAATATGAGAAAGCATTGGAATTAAATGATGTCCCAAGTTTGAATCATTTCCCTTGCGAAATAATTAAATTTTGTAAAATCCCTTGTTTTTTAAATGTGTGTGTCATCCATACCCTTGAACCTTAATTATAAATACAAATTTTTATTTTATTTTTCAGCCTTTCATTCAATTTTTCCCTACCCTAGCCGTTCACCCTCTTCCCCTCCTCTTTTCTCTTCAATTTTCTTTCATTCTCCCATTATTTTCGTCACCTACACCTCTGATTTTACCGTCTCTTTCTTCTTCTTTTAGCATCAAAATTGTGCACCATCTCCTGTACTCTATTTTTTACATTTATCCTCATCTAAATGAGCCCCAAATCTGAAATCTTTAACCCTAAGATCGATCTTGAACATTGCCAAGAAAGTGCCATTGCTGTTTCTCTCAACTAGCTTGGGTAAGAACTTTTTTCTCTTCAATTTCCTGATTAATCCTGTCAATTAAAAACCAAAATTTATAGATATGGAATTTGGGGGATTTAAAATTATTTTAAAGGTATTTTTTCCAGATTTTAATGAGATCTCGAACCATTTTAAAATTTAGCCCCAATTGTGGCCACCATGAGTGGTGGTGCGTGCGCCTATGTGCAAGAAAGGGGGTTGGCTTGTTTCTTGGTTCTTGCCCATATTTTTCCAGCATTAAATTGTGTTATTGAACCCTCCTAATAAATTTTTAATCACATGTTAATTAGAGAGAAACATTCTTGATCAATTAGCCAATCAGATCCCACAAATCGTGAAGCATAAGTGCAATTACAGATGTCTAGTTTGTCATTTCGACATAGTTATTGGGTAAAAGGTTATGAATTGATTAAATTAAGGAATTTAATCATTAATTAGCTACTTATTTTCCAGTATATTATTGAATTAGGTGTTGACCCAAACACCCCAAATCATCTGCAAAGGCAAAGAATGATTGCATGTACGGTTCGCATAGATACAGTGTATGGAATCTAACTAGTATTGATTCATAAAATAATTATAATTTCAAAGATTGGTTTAAACTCATAAGTGGGTGTTTAGGGGTTGGTTTAATGGTAAATTTATTGAATTTATACTAAATTTTGGTTTAGGTTCGTTTAAGGAATTATTAAGGAAAATTAGAAGATTCGCTAGTGTGCTATGAGGAAGCGAAAAATAAGGTGTTGGTCCTAAACTCATAAAATTGTTGAAAATTTTAAATATCATGTTATATTCGATAAGTTAGCTTGGTTATTGGATTGTCTTAACAACCAAATTATTGATTTTGTGGGTGGCTGAACCAGGTTTGTTTCGAGCCTTAAAAGATTGACATGTTGGCAAAATTGCTAGTTTGATAGTATGGATGTTTGATGGAGTTTGTAATTGAATATATGAGTTATAAGATATGGGAATGTTTGACTGAATGATATAATATGTTGAGATATTAAGCTTATGTATGATTTAAACGCTTGAGCTATTTGTTATATTGTGTACTAAAAAGGGTGCTATTTATGCACAATGAAAATCCGTAAAGTATCAGTTATTGAACGATATTGATTGATACCACGCAATGGTAATTTGAGAGATTGGAACACTGTTTCCATTTACTGAAAGTATGTGATTATTGAGGACCTCTAAGTATGTCAAATGAATGTGAAAAGTATTGAGATATGATTATGTATGAGATTGTATGACATATTACATATGCATTGGGTTGAGATTTTGTGGTTGACGGAGGAGTTCCGTGGAGTATTGGCGGCATATTAAGTCTGCATTATTCGTAGTTAGTGCACTGCACCTGGAGTATTGAGGGGAATGACGATTTACCACATTTTTACTTGCAGCTTGTCTACATTTTTATTGGCAGAATTTTTTGCATATTGTTATCGTTGGTTTTAACCACAACGGGCTTAAGCCCATAATGGTCTGGAGTTCGGATGACGGGTTCTAGGGAACTCGTGGTGTGTAGCAGATGGTATAGGTAGGAACCTTTTTGCATTGCATCATGCTCACGACATATTTAAATGTTATTGATTTATGATATGTGTTATATTTTGTTGTGTTGAATGGTATCAAAATTAATGATTGTTATTGAAATGAATGATGTCCCATGCTCATACACCGTTTGACATCAATTTGATAGTGGCTACGTAATGATGTGAACTTCCTATGATGGCTCTGGTTTCTTCTATTACTCCTAATATGTTTCATTGTATTTGATGTTTTTGTCTATTTAAATAATTGTTCAACTCACACTGAGCTTTTCATAAGCTCACCCCCAATAGTGTTTAACTTTTCAGGTAAACCTCGAAATTAAGACCAAACTCAGCATTCAGAGAATCACCTTAGACCTCAGATTATTTTTCTTAATAAGTATTATTAAGTCTTTACTGGTTTTGGGTTGTAATTTTTAATTATTTCTGGTCTGTGGCTTGGTAACTTTTCTTTTGGGGATTTTGCATGCATGGATTACTCATGCATAATAACTAGATAATGCATGATATAGGGCTTAAGTAAAATTTGGTATTGTTCCCTAGTTTCTGCTGCATTGCAAATGAACCATTTTTGTAAAAGAAATTGATAAGGCAACTAAGTTTCCAAAATAACTTAAGAAATAGTTTTTCTGCTGCATTAGTTTAACATCAAGTTTTTTTTAAAGAAGAGCGACAAGCAAACATTTTTTCTAAAACAACGCTATCAACAAGAAAATGAATCCTAAGAATACACGACCTAATGAATGAATGCTTTTAAGGTAAATCAAAATACAACTACGGTTTTCTCTAAAATGAGTTTATTTAAGGTTTTCAGAAGTAACGTAAATTAGTTTAGCCAGTTTGGTGGCTAATGTAGCCTTCTCAATCTAGCCATAACATCTAGGACGAGGTTGGGAGGTTACAATGTGCCTAACCGTGTAATAAAATTAAGCTGTGCACTCTAGGGAAACATAGTCGTGTCCCTAGGTCGTGTAGCAAACTAATGTTGTATGGACAAACATGTACCAAAATTAAATAAGCCACATGGTCGTGTCATGCAACCATGTGAGACACATGCCCTTGTGGCTGACCGTGTTACTAGAACGATGGAAATGTTCAAGTGTACACAATCGCAACAAGTAATAAAGTGACAAGTAAATGTCGAGTTATCGTATCCACAGAGACTGTGAAAAGAATTATTTATGAATGTTATTTAAAACACTTTGGTGGAGAAAAATATTTTGTTTGAAGAGGGTGATTAAAAACTAAGATTTTAAACTAAGTAAACTAAATAAATAAATCTCAAATGCTCGATTTCAAAATACGATTTTAATCAAGATGACATAATTGTGTTAGATTAATTACATTTCTTAACTTAGAATTATTAAACTCATGTTTATATTGTTACGAATGAGTTCACGGCAACTCGGTAATTTGCTAACTTATGAACATACTCACCTACCAAAATACATTTTATCTCTTGACTATATCCTATGTCAATTCAATAGATTAAACAAATCTTAATAGGCAAATATGTTATTGCACATACATACCTATTAAATCAAAATAATCTCTTGTACATATCCCTATGTCAATTCAAACAATTAACTTGATTTAATAAACACATAAAAGACTATGTGAGGTAACAAAGTATCCTTACATTGAAACAATTTATTCATAATAATCTTGCAAGTTATGCAATGCAAATGTATCGTCAGATATTGTTGCTAATCTAACCCTCAGCTACCTTAGATGATTAAACATGCACTGATTAAGTACTTTGTCCATTAATTACAATTTCAATCCGTTTAAATAATTAATTCATTAGTTACCTAACAATTATATTGCAAGAATAACTTAGTCATGATTTTACTTAATCAAGCATCTTACTGAGGCCTATAACAACATAAACACAATTTCAATAATTTTAACAAACGGAATGTAATCTACCTAACACGAATTAAATTCAAGCTAAATTGATTAAATTAACCATTCCAACAACATAACTATTCTTAGATATGTTTAGCATAACAACAACAAAAATTAAAGAGATAGGGAACAAGAATCAAATCCAGTGTTTTCCCGTGGCTCGACTAGTTGCTCCGTTTTTCCTTCTCTGTTGTCCTCGTCAACCAAAGCTACTATGAACACTTAATTGCTGCTCCAAATAGCTGATGAATGCACCTTTCCCAAGAGGAGAAATCACTAAGAAAGCAAGGGAATTCTAGAATGGAAAAGAAGAGAGAAAGTGGAGAGAAGACAGGAAAGATGTGAATGCTTGAGGTGTGTTTTTCAAATGACTAGCCTAAAGGGGTTTTTATTGCTGAGGAGGGCTGCTAAAAATAGCTAAAATTACCAGCCAAAAATCCCTCCCTTGGCCGGCCACACATGTGGCATGGTTGACAGTTTCAACTTTGCTAATTTAGGCTTGGGGCAAATCTATAAAGCCAGCAATTGTTGAGGGGTTTGAATGCAACTTGAACAAGTCTTCAAGGGCCTCTTTTTAAGCTTAAATAATCAGCTAATAAGTTGATTTGGGTAAGCTCTTGGGACGGTTTTTGGGCTATCCATTTCTTGGTCGATTCAGTTCACTCGGTTCAGTTCAATTGGACCACTTTTTCATAATTAATTAATAATAATTTATTAACCCAAATTAAATTGGATATAAATTAAAATTAATTATATTATGAATTAATCCATATAATTTTGGACCGTCTTAGGCTGAAATTTAGTTCACCTCGATACTTCAAATTGCTTCTCGATTTTACGCTTCTAGCGGTGTTTGCCAAGCCATTTTTCGCCCTTTGTGCAAATCTATCGAAAATAACCAAAATTTCTCAAAATTAATTATAAATTTAACTAAAATTCAACATGTTCATATTTTAAGTGCACTTTAATTATTTTGTAAAAAATAATTATTTTTTCGACTAGAATTTTATCGAAATTGTATAATTTTAAGTTAAAAAGGGTATGTAAAAATGTGTAAATTATCGTGTTTCCAGACACAGGCCATGTGTGCAGGAAAGTACTTTCTAAACAAGCAATTTCAACGTAAATTACTTATATCACAAGTCATGCAATTACCAGCCAATAAACCTACATAAAATGTATCAAAACATGCCAAAAAATACCAATTAACATTCAACCTAAGTGCCTAGCCAATATGTCCTCATTGGCACCACAATCGAAACATAAGCATCAACCAACCAAACCTAAACAAAACTAAATTTCCATGCTTATACATTCATTAAATTAACATCAATTACCAAATGCCAAAATAATCAATTGAAGGTCACCAATTCAACAAACCAATAGTGAATTATAGGTTTGAAACACACCTATGCCATCAAGTACCAAACCAACCAAAATACCATTAAGGATTAACATCAATATACATATTTCATATTTCAAACGGCACAAAACATGACTAAATGATCTTAAACATACATATATCAAAACCCTATTTACATGCCACTTATAACTTTGCCAAAATGAACACATAGCTACCGAAAGAGTTGACAAATCGTGTGATCTCCAGAGACAATCTAATTAACAGCTCTAATTTGCCTATAACAGCCCAGTTTCAGTGGTGTCAAAAATAGTGCTTTTGGGACCACAAATCCGATGAGTAAGTCCATAATAATAATTATTTAATTAATACAATTCAATTATATTTTTATATAGAATTTTGATTTGATAATTTTTTGCTAATTGAATAAATAAGTTAAGTATAAGTGGTTGTCCAAAAAGTCAAGTGGTTTAAAAAACGATAACGAGACCTCATTGCTAAAAACCGAGCCTTTGAATATTTTTATTAAACATTTACGGACTTACTATTTTAGTATATGAAGCTTTGGTTTAGAAATTTTAATGTTTGATTAGCTAATTATTTAAAAAGAACTAAATTGTAATAGACGTAAAAACTTATTTATTGTTGAATTACATGATTAAATGAATTATTTAGTGAAGGTTCAAGGTTTTATAAAGTAATTATACCATGTTAAGGGTTAATGGACAGTAAAGGGTTAGTGTTTAAGTTTAATTGAATGTTTTGTTAAAGGACAAAGTAATTTAATAATTAACTTAAAGTAAATTAAGTAAAATAACTATCAACTTCCTAATTGTTTTGTTTTTCACCGAATACTGAAAGAAGAAAACACCATTGTTTTAAGCTTGACATTTGGCCATCAATAATTCTTTGCATGTAAGTGAAATTTTCACCTGTTTTTAGTAATTTTATGTTTTTGATATCGTTACAACTAGGTCCAGCTAACCTGTACCTTCGTTTTTGAATTTGTTAAAGATTTTGGATTTCACCATTATTGTAACTTAGTTATTCTTGATGATAAATGGTGAATTTCTACTCTTAGTTATTGATTAAGATTATTTTGTAAAGTGATTTTTGTTAGTTTTGAGTTAAGGGTTAATTTGATAAAATATTAAAATTTACATAGAATTTTTGTGAATTGTGAATAATTATGAATTGTACTAGTCATAGAATTTTTGTGAATTGTGAATAATTATGATCTGTACTAGTATATGAAGAAATTCGCTAGTATGGTAAATTATGGAATTTTGATAAATTTGGAATTTTAGGTTTAGGGATTAATTTGTAAGAAATGTAGAAGTTTGGGAAAATGTGTAAATAATGAAAACTTAAGGGTCATATGCATAAAAGTGAATTGGAATATGTATTTGAATTTGATAAGCTTGAATTTAATTATTATAGATCAAGTTATGATTTGTACAGAGGATAACCGAGGAGAAGGAAAATTGCGAATAATCCTACGAGTTGACCATCGATATAGATTAGGTAAGTTCATAGTATAAAATAAACATGTGATCTTATTTATATATTGTATTAATATGTGTTGATTTAATTATAGTTAATATGAAATTTTGTTAATAAGTAATAAACTTTTATATATTGCAGTTTAGTACAAGTGAGAAACAAGCATTTGTTAATTGGTGAATATCGTGATTATATGTTATTGAAATGAGATTGATGAATTTATAATATGTCTATGAAAATTTCGAAGTGCCTTTGATTTTCAATGTTTGAATTAAATTATAATGACCGATTGAACGTAGTAAATGGTTAGGATACGATTGGCATGACAATAGGGTTAGTACGTGCGCTTGTACGAGATTGCACCCTCTATTAGCATTTTGATGCTCTTTAGTGTGTTTTGGAGGAAACCTGAGTATCTGAGTCAATTTGCTATAGTTCAACGGACCATGAAACCTTATTTTTAAATGTAAAATTATTTTATGAATTGAATTTATGTATAATGATATGTAAGTGTTTATATGTATAAGTATGGAAGCATGAATTGCTTGTTTTTAGTCATGGTGTATATTGAGTTATGTATTTGATTTCTTTGGTACTAATGACATGTGAATTTATGGAAATGATTGACAGGGTTTTAATGATTTAAGTTAATTAATGATCTGTTATAAGTTAAGGTATGTTAAATCAAATTCTAATTATGGACTTACTAAGCTGCACAAGCGTACTCTTTTATTTTGTTTTGTTTTATGTAGTTAACATTTTGTGGAACAGTTCAGACGGATAAGCTTCAATACTCACACTATCCAAACTCTCTTTTGGGTAGCTTTTGTCTTAAAGTCATTTTGGTTGTGGCATGTATATAGGATTTGATGTGGTTAAGGTTAATTTATTAGTTCAATTGTAACTAAACTCTTAAGGTTGTGATTTGGTTAGTTATGTCCCAAGTTGATAATATTTTGGTATGAAAGTGTTTGTGCCTTTGGTTAAGCATTATTTTGATTTAGTAACATTAATTATGTTGAAATGTAGTATGGCTATTTAGATAGGAAGCTTATGGTGTTAGACATACTGGATTTGTTTATGGTATTATGTAATGGTAATAAGGTTGCCAAATGAATAGTTTGTGTATAATGGTAATCTTTTAAGTGATTAGAATATTGTAATTGTGTAACCATTGTGGTGTCAATGAGGACATATTGGTTGGGCACATAGGATGTGAGATTTGGTACATTTGGTATGTGGTTGAATGTGATTTTAACCATTGAAGGTGTGCAGGAATTTGTGTCGTTTTTTGTTTTCATTAGGGGTTAAACATAGAGCACACGACTTGGGACACGGGCTGTCAGATGGCGGTGTACCACAAATGACCACCCCACACAGCCGCGTATTAATATTATTTTTGGTGTAGGTTTCACATGGTCTACGACATCATCGTGTGACCACATTTGGAATATACACACGGTTTTGAACACGGTCTATGACACGGTTGTGTGACCCAAGTTTGTAAGTTACACAGCCATGTCCATACTTTGAATGTCGAAACGGTTTAGGATATTTCATACGGCTTGGTCACACAATCGTGTGCCCTTGTTTCCAAAATTTTTAAGTTTTCACAAAATTTTTTGTTTTGTTTCAAATTGATCCTTAAATTTTCCAAGGATATTTTCAAGACCTAGTAAGCTAGGATTAAGGCTCGTAAGTGTATTTATTCATTAATTTCATTGAATTATTGAATGATTGTTACTTAATTGTAAAATTATTTTCATTTGAAGTTAAATGTTTAGTTTTGTATTGTAACACTCTGTGACCCTAATCTGACAACGAAAATGGGTTAGGGGTGATAGATTTAGTGATATTAGAGCTATGATTTAGTCGATTCTAGGACTACCGTAGCGTGTATTGGGTCAAAAACATATATGCCACATATACCATGCGATAGTGTGATGCTTTTGATCTGTTTTGATTATTTTTTTCTTATAGATTCAAGATGTCAGATGAATCAAATCCTGCCGTAATGAATGAAGCTGAAAGTAATGTTCAAGCTTCCAATTAGGAAGCAAGTCAAAGTATGTTAGTTCTACAAATGTGTCATAGTGAAATGAAAAGTGTCTTTTATGGTATTATGAACCAATGGTTTAATGATTTTTTGATAGCCAACCTTGCAACCCCGTAAGCTCCTCCCCCGAGTGTGCCTCCTCCGACACCTTCGTGTCCACAAAATCTCGCATATACAGTAGTTCATCATCCACCTATTGATAAGATTTGTAAATGTACAGTCGATGAGTTTAGAGACAAACAAACAACGATCCAGTTATAGTGAATTCTGGTTATAAAATATTCAAAGAGTATTTGATGAATGGGCATGTGCACTTGATGACTACTTAAGATGTGCATTATTACTATTGAAAGACAAAGTGTATTAGTGGTAGTGTAACACCCTATACCTGGCCTAGTCACCGAGCTCGAATATAAAGATGCCACACCACTGTATCACTACTTGTACAATACAAATGATCACATTATTATAGCAACACATGTCGAAGCACCTAAACTATCCATTTTTCGTAATTTTTATGTTTTTGAGATCGTTGCAATTAGGTCCAGCTAGCTTGTACCTTCTTTTTGAAACTGTTAAAGATTTTAAATGTTCATAATGATGAACATTTGTGTTTCAGATGTTAAGTGATGAATTTGAAGTATTAGTTGTTATTTATAAGTATTTGGTTAAGTAATTTTTAATGATTCAAATGTTTAGGGGTTAAATTGCTAAAGTAATAATAATTCAAGAACTTGGTGTGAAATTGGTACAAACGTAGGCTATAATGGATGCTATCAACATTCGGGTGGTATGGATTTTCAATAAAATTGTTTATTTCCATGATTAGGACATATGGATTAAATTGAATAAAAATGAAAAGTTGAGGCTAATTTTGTAAAAATGTCAAAAAGGACTAAATTGCAAAAAATGAATTGGTTTTATTTTCTGAATTAATGAATTGAATGAAATTAGTAATTTAGATCAAGAACGAGTGGAAAATCGAGGAGAAGAGAAAATTATCAAATAGCCCTTGTACTTAGTCATTGCTACAATTTAGCCAGGTAAGTTCGTATGAACTGAAATCATTATAATGTTTATTAAATTACATGTTTATTATGTTGTTTTTAATGTAAATGAATCAATATATATAAATGTATCCACATTATGGCGAATTGACGGTTATCGAGTCCCGGTTTAACCTTAGGAATTCATAGGATACAAATGACATGTCATTAGGGTTTTCATGTTTCGGGTGCTGGTCTTGAATGTCCTACTGATGGTTGAGGTCCTACACATTTGTTGCAGATACTCCACAGATCGTGTGAGCAGCGATGTAAAGGAAAGGTTACGATTATATGTTTAAGCACACTTCGTGTGAGCTTTCCCGAGTATCAGATGATATTCTAAGTGGTTCAACGGGCATGAAAAGGAAATTAACAATAAGTGTTCAAATGAAATATATCATGTATTAATGGAAAGGATTGAGATGGTAAACTTGACTAGAAATATGCTTATGTTCATGAAAGGGTTGTATGAATCAAATGATGTCTTTTCTCATGAAGTGGCTTATCATGTGGTTGATACCAAAAGAGTTATGTATAAATGCACTAACTTGTGTATTGATGATGATATTTAGGCTTGTGTCAAGCTTGTGGTTATGGTTGATTTTTAAGCTTATGCTTTGTAATATGCAAATGGAACAGGTAAGAAAGGGGAATGAAATGATAAGTTCATAATTGGGATGTAATATGATGATATAAAAAGATTGATGAGTTAAATGATGTACTTATATGTGAGAAATCTACTTATGCTATGAATTTACCTATATCATGGATAAATACACTAACTCCTGAATTGATAATGTTGTTTAGGCCTAGGCTAAGCATTTGGAATGGAATGGAAAGTAAGTTGATACGAGTCACAAAGGCCTTAGATGTGTACACGAAAGAAAGAGAAAATCAAGATTCACTTTCTTGTTTTCAAGAAAATCAAGAAATCGAATCGTGGCCCTATTTTGCTGTTTGGAGCGATTTCAAGAATCAAGAAAATCAAGATTTCAAATCTTGGAAATCTTGGTCCAAGAAACCGAATCTTGCAGCCAAAGCGCATTGGATCTCCGTTACGAGCATCAACGAGACAATTTCGGTAGGAGATGGACTACAAGCCCAAGTTCTTGAAGGCAAGGCCCAATAAGAGGATTCCAAGCCCAACCAAGAAATCAAACCATACTTAGTTGAAAATCAGGCCAAATTGTTAAAGTGGCCCAATTTGTAAAAATTTTAATTGTTTAATTTAATTTTTAGACTTTAGGAGTATTATATGTAAAATTTTGGCCCAAGCAGCCCATTAGAATGCCTTGGCCAAATTTCCCTCTTAAATTTTTTTTTAAGTTTTCCTAATGAGATTAGGAAATAGTTATAAGGCCTATTTATAGGCATGGCTGGCCACCCTTGTTACACACATTAGAATTACATTGAAAATTTCAGATTTTCTTTGAGTGAAAATTCTCTTGAGTTCTCCAAGAATTTTCTCTTGATTTTTCTTTAGAAGTTGTTTTAACAATCTTTTTGATTGTTGGAGCCATCTTCAACCTTCTTCTTGCCATTGATCTTCATTGGAGGGGAGATTAGAGCCGTTTGAAGGGAGTTGTGAAATCTTTCGGGATTTCAAGGCTTCTTAGGACTTTATCTTTATTTCTTGCTGTCATTCTTTCTTTTAACTTATGATTGTGTAGTTTTCTTTATCTAATTTATTTCAATTCTTTTATTGTGTTTCCAGCCAACTTTAACCTTAAAGAAATCGGTCAGCACTCTTCTTGGCAGCCAAGATCGATCCAATCCATCTTTTCACAATTGTTCTTGCCGAATCTTTCCTTCTCATTCTGGTTAAATCGGTTGCTGGAATTTTAATTAGATTGCTGTTTGGGATCTTAATAACTTTTCAGATTCGGTTTGAAGGGCGCACAGCTTTTCTTGATTGCCGAAAGTTCCATCAAATTCTAGATTTCCCTTTTTTTCTTGCTGCGCAAATTACTTTGCTCAATTATTCCTTTCGTTGAATTAACTCTTTGTTTTATTGTAATTGACATATTCGGCTGGTTTAGGAACCTCTCGAGAGTTTATTCCCATGATCTTGATTTTCGATTCTCCTTGAAAATAAGTGTTTTGGTTCTTGATTTACTCTTGCTGATTTTAGGGTTTTAAATTTCCAGATCTGATTGGTTCTAACTTTAATTCTCTGTTTAGTTTCAGATCTGATCGTTTAGAGTTTTCTTAGAAGTTTTCCCGTGACTTGACAACTCGATCTTGGTCCGCGCGCAACCCCTATCATTTGGTATCAGATTTTGTGTGTTTTGGGTGTTCTTGGTTGATTTCTAAATTGATCTCTAATTTTTAAACTACAAACAGCAGTTTTACCTAGAAAATTTTTTCGAAAAAAAATCATTTGAGTGGGTAAACATTGTTTGATTGATCTGAAATTTTACATACAAATTTTTGGCACTGTGATTGAATATAAAAAAATATTTCCCACAAAAAATTCTGTGGAAAAAGTCAAAAAAATTAAAAAATACGAAATCCAATAAAAATTTAAAAAAAGATTCAGCGGGTTCAGTTTGGTGCCCAAACTTTCCAAATCAAGAATTAAGTATTTAAGGACCTTCCATATTTAATTTCGTGATTTTTGGAGATCGGGAACACCTCGAACGAAGTTGTCAAGTTACTCCGCAATATTTCAGGTTTTTCGATTTTAGCAATTTTTATTGATTCTTAGCTGTAGGTTTCATTTGTTTGCCTTTATTCTTCCTTTACACTATCTAACACCTTCTTGTTTCTTGTGTTAGTAGGATTTTAAGGTGTGCACAATTCTTCCTTGGTGCAACACAAATTAATTGATGTCTCATCAGTTTTTGGCATCTTAGTGCAAATTAGGACAATCCAAATGGGAGACGATTGTGATAACTTATTATTGATATTGGGAGTTGTCCGAATGTAGTTAGCAGCTATTTGGTGGATTCCTTAAAGTTACCTTGTATCGAGCACCCTAAGCCGTATCACCTTTAGTGGCTTAATGAATGCTCAGAAGTTAAAGTTACAAAACAGTCCTTGATCACTTTTAAGCTTGGGAATTACGAGGATGAGGTATGGTGTGATGTGGTCCCAATGCATACGGCACACTTGCTCATTGGATGGCCTTGGAAATTTGATCGTGATGTTACACACCAAGGCAAGCTTAATAGATACTCTCTTGTGTTTAAAGGCCGAAAATTCACTCTTGCTCCTTTAAATCCCAGTGATGTATATAAAGATCAATTAAAAATGATGAAATTTTGTGAGTGGGTGAGGGAGAAAGGACAAGTAAAAAAGACAGAGAGAAAAGAGGCTAGTAGTGAAAAAAGTCAAAATTTAAATGGCCCAAAGGTGAGTGAATCCGCAAGTGGTAAAAATAGAGTGAAAATTTTAATTGCAACAAAAAAAGATGTGCGGAGAGACCTATTCAATGAACAGCCTGTATCCTTGTAAGGTTTAGGCAAAATTATTTATCTCTATCTAACATTAATGAAAATTTGCCTAGTGTGTTTCAATGTTTTTCGCAGGATTATGAGGATATTTTTAGTGAGACCCCTAAAGGTTTACCACCTTTGCGTGGGATAGAACACTTCCATTGGCCACATATGAAAGATAGCTTCCAACTTCAATATCTTTCTGATGAAAGACGCTTTCATACGATCAACATAGGCAATGATGAAATCACACTACATGAGCCCGAAGGTAAGCGAGGTAAGGAAATTTTATCAACCGAGTCCCGTACAGATTTGAAAATTATTGATAAAAATTTTGGTGACTTAATTCTTAAAAGATCCCCTCATTTTGATCCAATTAATTTTTATTCTTTGATTGTGGTTGATAAAGTCATTACGAAAGAAAGCATGAGTTGTTATTCTCTTGATTTACCTTGTGTAAAATATGCAAATTTGTGCAAATCTGTTTTGGTGAATAAGGTAACGAAATTTGCCAAATTTGTTTTCAATTTATATTCGTGCCTTAAACAGTTTAGGTGGTTGTACATGAAGTTTGAGTTCCATTTGACAAAGGTTAACTCAACAACAGAGCTTCGACTACACTATGCCCCCGATGAGCGAAGGTTTGTATTAAATGGAAAAGGTAAAATCGACCCTTCTTCTTTTGCTTATAGAGGTAAGATTCTTGAAACTTTTGAAACACTTTTGTACTCCTCGGATAGTGACAAAGATCGTGTTGATGATTTAATTTTTGTAAAACACTTAGATCGAAACGTGCTTGACTGTCCTATTTTATTTGGTGATGATCTATCTATTTTGAGGGTTGATAAAAAGATTCTTGTTTTTGATAATGCATGTGTGAGTGAATCTATAGACCATCGATTACTGCATGGTATGATTGTGAAACTCTGTGAACCGTGTGAACCTTTTCAAATACCTACTTGTGATGATTACGTTTACCATTTGATATATTACTCGCAATTTATTCATGGTTTGTGGAAACAATTTGAGATGATTGAATGCCTTAAAACATGTCCATCTTTGTTTCGAATATTTGACGAGGCATTGGCGAGTAAGTTAGCTTGTTTGCATGGTAATCTGAATCTGTCCATTCGCATGCGTTATACTTGTTTTGTTATGCTTACGTTTGGACTACAAGTTCTACTCCCAATGTGGTTGACTTATCTCCATTTTATTTTTTTAGATTCGAGGACGAATCTTTTTGAGGAAGCGGGGAATGATACGGGTCACAAAGGCCTTAGATGCGTACACGAAAGAAAGATAAAATCAAGATTCACTTTCTTGTTTTCAAGAAAATCAAGAAACTGAATCTTGGCCCAATTTTGTCGTTTGGAGCGATTTCAAGAATCAAGAAAATCAAGATTTCAAATCTTGGAAATCTTGGTCCAAGAAATCGAATCTTGTAGCCAAAGCGCATTGGATCTTCGTTACGAGCATCAACGAGCCAATTTCGGTAGGAGATGGACTACAAGCCTAAGATCTTGAATGCAAGGCCCAATAAGAGGATTCCAAGCCCAACCAAGAAGTCAAACAATACTTAGTTGAAAATCAGGCCAAATTGTTAAAGTGGCCCAATTTGTAAAAATTTTAATTGTTTAATTTAATTTTTAGACTTTAGGAGTATTATATATAAAAATTCGGCCCAACCAGCCCATTAGAATGCCTTGGCCGAATTTCCCTCTTAAATTTGTTAATTAGGTTTTTTTTTAAGTTTTCCTAATGAGTTTAGGAAATAGTTATAAGGCCTATTTATAGGCATGGCCGGCCACCCTTGTTACACACATTAGAATTACATTGAAAATTTCAGATTTGCTTTGAGTGAAAATTCTCTTGAGTTCTCCAAGAATTTTCTCTTTAGTTTTCTTTAGAAGTTGTTTTAACAATCTTTTTGATTGTGGGAGCCATCTTCAACCTTCTTCTTGCCATTGATCTTCATTGGAGGGAAGATTAGAGTCGTTTGAAGGGATTTGTGAAATCTTTCGGGATTTCAAGGCTTCTTAGGACTTTATCTTTATTTCTTGCTGTCATTCTTTCTTTTAAATTCTGCTTGTGCCGTTTTCTTTATCTAACTTATTTCAATTCTTTTATTGTGTTTCCAGCCAACTTTAACCTTACAGAAATCGATCAGCACTCTTCTTGGCAGCCAAGATCGATCCAATCCATCTTTTTCCCAATTGTTCTTGCCGAATCTTTCCTTCTCATTCTGGTTAAATCGGTTGCTGGAATTTTAATTAGATTGCTGTTTGGGATCTTAATAACTTTTCAGATTCGGTTTGAAGGGCTCATAGCTTTTCTTGATTGCCGAAAGTTCCATCAAATTCCAGATTTCCCCTTTTTTCTTGCTGCCCAAATTACTTTGTTCAATTATTCCTTTCGTTGAATTAACTCTTTATTTTATTGTAATTGACAGATTCGGCTGGTTTAGGAACCTCTTGGGAGTTTATTCCCGTGATCTTGATTTTCGATTCTCCCTGAAAATAAGTGTTTTGGTTCTTGATTTACTCTTGCTGATTTTAGGGTTTTAAATTTCCAGATCTGATTGGTTCTAACTTTAATTCTCTGTTCAGTTTCAGATCTGATCGTTTAGAGTTTTCTTAGAAGTTTTCCTGTGACTTGACAACTCGATCTTGGTTCGCGCGGAACCCCCTATCATAAGTAAATAGAATGGTTCATAATCTTATGAAAAGGTTGATGATTGTGTAATATGTCTTGTAAAATCCTATTTGATATGAATGAAAAATATATGTGATGCTGATGGACTTAATCATTTTTTAGTTGTTGGTTATAAAGTTTTACAAGTTTTATGGCATTTGTATAAGTTTATATTTATTCTATAAAGTTCATTATTAAAATAGAATATTATGTTTAAAGTTTATAGGAGCTTACTAAGCATTCATTGCTTACGTAATCATTTTCCTTTACTTTACAAATTATCGGAAGCTAAATCGATTGGAAGTTCGTCAGAGATCTATCACACTATCTAGTGATTATATCAGTAATTTTTATTTTTTGGCCAAGGTTATAATGGCATGTATAGGTGGACTTGTGTTTAATGTTAGTTGAATGTTGGTTGATGATTGTAACATGTATAAGTTGTTTTGGCACCAAGTGATGTTGGTTGGTTTGTGCCATTTTGGTACTTTTGATACCTATTTAGTATTTGTTAATATAGCAATGGTTTGATGCATGTTTCAATGACCAATATGGTATGTGATGGATTAGTTTCAATATAGTCAAGATAGGGTTGTTTTGAAAAGGTATTGGCCTTGATGTGCATGATTAAAATGTGGTAATGTATACATGTTTATGTAAGATTTGAATGAATGCATTTGAGGTGCCTTGTTTGGCATATTGAGTTGAATAGATTTGGTCTATTGAATTGGTCATTTCATGCATGTTTTGGTAAGGTTTTGATGCTTTGATTATGTGCTAAAAATGCTTTAGGTACATGCTTGATTTGGTGATGGAAATGGCTTGATTTTGGCAATTTCATGTCCACACAGCCTGAGACACGGCCGTGTGACACAGCCGTGTGTGACACACAACTAGGAGACATGGTCGTGTGTCCCCTGTAGGTTTTAATGCGTGCGAGTTAGGCTATTACATGGCCTAGCACACAATGTTTGGAAAGTTACATGGCTTGACACACGGGCGTGTGGTTTGGCCATGTAACCCAACTCAGAGAGTTACACGGGTTGGGACACGACCACGTGTCCCTATTTTGATTGTCACATGGCCTAAGACACAGGTCTGTGTCTCAGCCGTGTGACCCCTATAGTCAAAATATTATGAAATTTTTTTAAACTTTTCAAATATTTCCGATTTAGTCCCAAATCATATCTAAGGTATTTCTAGGGCCTCAAGGGCTCGATTAAGGGATGATATGTACGTAAATTATTGTTTTATAATGTGTTTTATGATAATGTATGAAATGTATGTTTAAATGTTCTATTTGTATGGTAATGCTCTGTAACCTTGTTTTGGCGACGGATATGGGTTACGGGTGTTACAAACACTCTCCTTATTTCCCCTGACATGTCCTATTAAATGGAGCTATTCCCTTATCCCACCAATCATGTCCCAGGGCCTCTATGCCCAAAATCACTGTACATATAGATGAGTATTCACAATCCTATGACATGCAAACTATTTCAAACGATTTCAAGATCACAAGGCCAATATATCCAAAAACAAACACATATCACTTATTGATTATTCGTGCGCTATCACTGCATAATTGCATCTTTAGCAAAACACTGTCTCTAACATTGAACTTACACATATCATGTACACACTTGCACTTTCACAATAGTTATCAAAACTAAATATCACATGTTTTTGAGCATCTCATTACTACGCACAATTTCACAATCATATAAGCTCATGAATCACAAAATAAATATAGATACAAGAAAGCTTACACTCAAAATTTGGAGTTGGGGTTTAGGCTACTACTAAATTCCCAAATATCACATGACTCATTTCTACGAGCAACATTTCCAAACACTCACCACTTTATGCTTTCACTGAAAAGTCGAAAGGTAAACTAACTCTTCCGTAACTCGTAACAAGCTCTAATGAATCTAAGGCTTCACATGCAATAATTATATAATAAACACAATCAAATAACAACCAAGGACTCACTTAGACCAACAAAACACAAGTCTAAGCTAAGTTTTCATGTAACTCAAAACCATTAACATAACAAACTTTAAATTCGAATATCTCAGTCTATACTTCGTCTTTTTGCCTAAAACCAGTTTTTTCATCTTATAATTCACCTACAATTCATTCACAACTATCAAACTACAATAATATACCCGATTCCTAGTATTGACTTTTTTCAACATGTTCATGGCTATTTTTCACAAAATCCATTAAAATGTGAGGAATCATCAACAAAAATTCAAAGTAATTTTAGGAACCTTCTAATCATGATAAAACAAGTTGAAAAACACTTCGAAACCATGTTTTACTCAAAATCCCAAAATACACCATTAATGGCCCAATTTTTGGCTTTTATTTAAAACTTGCAATTCAATGGCTAATAATTTAGTTTTAAGGACTAGATATCATGAAGAACTCATAAGAATTCGAAAAATTATCTTTGATTGAAGAAAATCAAACTTTTGATGCAAACCTAAAAAAACCCAAAAGCTTAAAAATGGTGAAATCAATGGAGTTTTTGGGTGTTTTAAAGAGATTCTATGGATGTTTAAGGCTTAGGTGTTGAAAGAAATCAAAACCTTATAGTTTGGAAATAAAAATCAGGTGGTTTAATGTTGGGAGAACAAGGGACAACAAAAAGTGAGAGGAGAGGAATAAACTAACGTGAATTTGCTATTTAAGGGAAGAAATAGGCTGAAATTTTAAAATCTAGCTAATTGCCTCTTAATAACTCTCAGCTTTGCCCTTTTTACCAATCAACCCCTAAACCCAAATTGAAAGACTTTTAAAACTTATTTTAAAAAAAATGATTTAACAGCTAAGATGCCATAGTTGAACCTGTTTGCCACGCTACGAAATTCTGAGCACTATAGAGCTAAAATTCTTTAAATACCCTCGACACTTCTAGGCCCTACTTTAGGGTGTTACAGGTAGTACGTTATTAGACATAGTATAAAAAGAGAAAATTAATTGGACCTTTTCCAAACCGAATTCAGAAAGGAATATGTTAGTAAATGGTACTTGGACTAGAAAAAGAAAGAGTTTCTCTATCTGAAATAGGAAAACAAGTCTATATCAGAATATGAATGAGAGTTTGTTCAACTTAGTTAGTATACTCGCGAGATTGTACAAACTAAAAAAGTAAGGTGTGTTTGTTTTGAAGATGGACTGGTTGATAAAATTAAAATTTTGATTGAAGTGATGAAAATATGGGAATTCATGGTTTTGTCTGGTCGAGCGCAGTAAATAAAAGAGATTTGTAACAGTAAGAAAAAGACTGAAATGTAATGTCATGAATCTAGTAAAAGAAATGTATCAAAGTTGTCTTCAGCTTCACTCTCAAAGAAACCAAGATACTTTTCTCCTAATGTCAGATTATTTGGATTCACAGCAGGTAATAAGTTGAGATAAAAAAGATTCAAGACTCCAACAGACATCAATAGCCAATATTGGTAGTGTCCGTAATGATGATAAATTTTTTTGTTATCATTGTGGAATGTTCTTCAAGGATGTGCATCGAGTTACGAATGGAGCCTATTTTTGATACGTATCTACTGCACCTTTTATGAGTGATTGATCAAAGAAGTCAAGCATTTTTGTAAATCAAGTTGTTTGATAGATATCTGTCTTTCAAGGAGCAGACGACCATGACAGAGAGGTAATTCTAAAACTATTCACGGTGGAACAAAATATAAAACAAACAGATTTCAGACCAGGACGTCTGCTAAAACTTAGGCTATTGAAGCTAGACAGGAGACTTTTGACCCAGATGTTATAACCGGTATATCTTCTCTCTTTGATGTTAATGTATATGCATTGATAGACTTTAGGTTTATTTATTCTTACTTTTGAAGTATATGAAAAGAACATACAAGTAATACAAACTGAATTTGATGATAAAGTAACTAAATTGTTGGATCAGAATGTCATAGTTAATTTGATTTGTATAAAATGTCCACTGATAATTTAGAGTTGTGAATTTTTCCTGCTGAACTGATGATATTATCATTTCATGAGTTTGAAGTAATACTTAGTATGGGCTTGTTGACTTTGCAAGATGATGAATTGTATATTGTTTGTATCTTAGATATCAAAATGTCAAAATTGGGGATTAATTAAGCACGATGATTAAATAATTTATTTATATATTTTAGAAGAATTATCTACATTATCACTCGTATGAGAAGATGATATTGTAATTAACATGATACTCAAAAACATTTTGATCTTTATGTCCTCTATAGAATAGTACTATCAAAATTATAAGAACTATAGGCATTCTTTGAAGTAGTTATTTGTTAGAAAGAGGTATTTAACGAGTGTGTAATATGGGAAGACGATAATGTGTTTATGAAAAGAAAGACATGATTATGAAAATCGTATAATGATTACGAATAGCGATCGACAAAACATAAAGAACCCATATTTTTATTTTATATAGTTGACATATTTATTTAGTTAAGAGAAATATCGTATTTTGAATATTGACTTTCAATTAGATTGTTGTTAGCTTTGAATTATGAGTCAGATGTACTGAAGATTTCTTTCCAGACTTGATTTAAACAATGTTAAACTCTAATAACATCGCTTGAAATATAAATAGCTTAGTCACTTTATTTATTTAATAGATAGAAGTTTCTAGTTGTATCTGATTGAAGTTGTGGCTATGTGATGGAAGATATTCAATTCATGTGAGGAATGAAACTGAACATGTTTATCATTGAAAAATAGTGCTACAGATCTTACGAGAGAAACCAGTGTATGTGAAGACCAACAAATATGAATTCTAATTTCTAGAACTGATTTGTTTAGACTTTTCGATGATAGCTGTACCATTGACGAAGTTGTAGATAAATGCAATTTATATCAGTGGAGTTTTAAAAAGGTGAAAGCTATGTTAACAGAAATTCCTATATTGAATCTGAGATAGCTTAAATATCTAGAGTATGAAAAAAAATATCTGATCATCGATTATCATTCAGGGAATTCAAGAATGGCAGATATATGATCTAAAATGTGTTTTCAAAACTGTTGATGTGTGTCAAGAAATTTCAGAGGTTATAGTGAAATGGTTAGTTTCGTCAGACTTGATACTACTTATGATAATTGCTATCAATAAAGTAATAGAATGACACTATGAGATCTTATGCAAATGTAAATACAAAATTTCTTTGTCTGATTGAAATTGAATGATATGAAACTGGCAGGAATTGGTTAGTTATTTGAAACAGAAGAAAAGGTTTAGTTTATTTGAGATCAGTTAAAATCTATTTTAGACCATAAGAAGTCTTATGCAAATGTAAAGTGAAAGGATATCAAGTTTCAGGCAAATGACAGTGTATTATAGAAAGTCTTTCCGTAGAGGAACTTATTATTATGGATTTTGTTTTAGGGTTACCATTAACTCCGAAAAGAAAAGATTCAATCTGGGTTATTGTTGATAGCTTGATGAAATTGACTAATTCTATACATGTTTGAATTGATTATTCACTGGAGAAATTAGCTGAATTATATGTTTCAGAAATTGTGAGATTGCATGGTGTACCATTGTCGATCATATCTGATCTTGATTCGAGGTTTACCTTTGGATTCTGCAGTAAGTTACACGATGCTTTAGGTCACATCCCAAAAACTAGGTTAATATAAATTGGGTTAATGAACTGAGAGTGGTCACAATTTAATTGTTATTTAGATGATCTTTTATTCATTCCATAAGAAATAAATATCAGTTATAGTGATTGAGTGGTGGTGGAGCTGTCCTTGATGATATGAGTTTGAATCCCTTCGCTCTTGTTAATTTCTATTTGGTGCAAATTTGTTTCAAACCCTGAGCAAATATCATCCCATATTTTTATTTTTATTTGTGCAAGTTTGAGAACAACAAAGTGAAGTGGTCAAGTGGTTAAGTGCTCTTAAGCTATCCTAATGGTCTAAGGTTCAAGTCTTGATGTTAACACTCTTCTATTTAATCTTTTTTTTTACAATTTTTTCATGTGACTTAAGTCCTTTCCGTCCACCCCTATTTCACCATAAATAGGAGGATTTCTTTCCTCCAATATAGGTCAAACTTACCCTAAGTTGAGGGTGCATGATCCCCTTTTTACTCGATGTCTCCCTCACTTGCTAAAACTTCTCATCCTTGCCATACAAGAGGTTTATTGAGCCTAGACCTAGTTGACCAACCTATTCCCACTCTCCTAACCTCACTTTTCCATCCCTACATCCCTCTTACTCCCTTTTTCTTTATTTTTCATTTTTTTATCCATTTTCTCTCTATTTTGCAAAATAACCACCACCCTTTCTTTTAATCTTTACTCCTTACCTCAACCGTAACCGAACCCTCCACCACTGTTCACCATACCTCATGCCCGTCACATATTTTCTCCTCCTCTTTTTCTCCTCTAATCGTCATCGTGGTCACCACCGTGCACCATCGCGGGTCTTATTTCTCCTTCCCCATTACGCTGAAACCTCATAGCCCACTGTCGTCAGACCATCACTCTACCATCATCGAATAAATCAAGATCTATGATCTAGTGTGAAATGTATGTTAAACATGTTAAAAGTGATCTATATGTGTTATAAGTGAAAATCGCCATACCACATGCATGGGGTGGGATTTTGTGAACTGTGGAAACAGTGGCAGTATATCTACAAATCAATGGCAGTTTAACTACAAACCAGTGGTGGCTTTGTCCACAAATGATGTTTTGGATGGACGAGTTCTGGGGAACTCGATATATGGTGTGTAGCGGAGATGGGTAGAAAATGTTATCAAATGTGCATCGTTTTTAATGTATGCATCGACATGTTCATGCATAAGTATCAGTATCAGAACTTGTGATTATTATGATGATTGATATGTTGAGATTGATATTTTGATATGTATGTGATTATATTTGTGTTGATCTCACACTGGGCTTTTAAAGCTCACCCCTTTTTAATTCTAACTTTTCATATAATAATCGAGGTTAGGATGGGCTCGACTTACGGAGGTGCTCTTGTTCGTTTTCAAAAAAAAATATTATTTTGGTTCTTAATATTTTCAGAATGTGTTTTTATTACAGCGGACTTTTGCTTGGGATTTTCTTTTGGACTTTGGATTATTTTGATTTTGGATTTTTCTACATGATTTAGTTTTTAAAATTCTCGTTTCAAATATTGTGAAATTTACAATTTATGATGGATTTTTCATAACTAGGTCAAGCAAGGCCCAACATGGGTGTTTTTAAAATTCAATACTTTGTTTTCGAAATTCAACACTATCTGCTCACAAAATTGATATTTTATGAGATAAATATTAAAGCTACGTTTTGAAAATGAAAAAAAATGTTTTAGATATGCACATTATCCACTGCGGTGTTTTAATTGAAGTGCGACACTTTCTGAAAAAAAAATCAAAACTTGAGTTTTCTAAAGATAAACAATTTCAAACAAAATTTGATTCTCTAAATAAGGACATTTTTAGTAATGACAATTTTTAAGAGAAAATAGCTAAATTATTTTCTGCGCCATCAATATGGCTAATGTGAACTTCAAGATTCGGCCATAATGTCTAGGCCAGGTTTAGGGGGTTACACTTTGGGCTCCAAATTAAATTTCAGTACAGCTTTGCATCTACAAATAGAAGGTCAATCTAAGCGAACAATACAGATTGTGGAAGATATGTTGCGGTGTTGTATTATTGAGTTTGAAGGTAGTTGGGAAAAATATTTACTGTTAGCTGAATTCACGTATAATAATAGCTATTATTCGAGCATAAAAATGGCTTCGTCGAGGCTTTATACGGGCATAAATGTAAAATTCCATTATTTTTATCTGAATTGAATGAAAGAAAATTAGATGGGTGGATTTAATTAAAGGAACCGAAGAAAAAGTCAATTATCCGATACAATTTGAAAGTTGTATTTGATCGTCAGAAATCTTATGCCAATTTGAAATAAAACAATATAGAGTTTTATGTTGGTGAGAAAGTGACCTTAAAAGTCTCGCTCTGGAAGAAAGTGATGCATTTCAACAGAAAGGGAAAGCTCAATCCAAGATTTATCAGACCGTACAAAGTTCTAGAAAGAATCGGACCTGTAACATTTCGCTTGGCATTACCTCCAGAACTTGATAGAATCCACAATGTTTTGCATGTTTCGATGCTCTGACGCTATTGTTCTGACCCTTTTTCCTCTGTTATTAAGTAAGTATTCCACCATATAATAAGATTTAAATATTATTTATTTAAGTAACCTATTATAATACATGTGAATGGTGTAACCATAGAGGCTAGAGAACACCTTCTCTTCTCTTGCTTAATTAATTTTACCTCAGAGAGCACATTCAGTTTATAGACAATTACCTATGGATCTACCCCCGGCATATCTATCGTAGACCACGCAAAAACATTAGAGTTTGCTTTTAGACATTCGACTAAGCTCTCTTTCTCCTCATGTGCTAGCGCTAATGAAACCTTTATTGTTCTTCTTTCATCATTGTAAAATAGCTGCAAAGTCTCTATGTCCTCTGTCGCTTCAGCCTTTTTGCTTCTCTTCTCATCACTTGCATCTACGCTATCCAAATCCACGACCTGATCGCCCAACCCTGCTTGTTGCTGACTCTGTTCCCCCTAAGCGCGCTCTCATGTTTACTTTACGGGCAATATATTACAATACCTAGTAGTTTACTGATCGGACTGCATAAACCCAATTCCTATTATTATCGGAAACTTAATTTTCATACAAAAGGTAGTAATCACCATTTTGGCCACTTTCATTATTGGTCGTCCGAAGATGGTGTTGTATGCCATTGGATGATCGACTATGAAAAACTACTCAAACTTAGTTGTTCTGTGCTAGCTGTCACCCAACATTATAGGATTAGTGATACATCCTTTAACTTTAACAAGATGGTTTTTGAAGCCATACAATGAACTAGCCTTGGACAAAGCCTGCTCTTTTAGTCTCATATTTTGATAAACTTTTTAGGTCAAAACCTCAACCGCACTTTACAGCCCACAAGTATTCTCTTAAGTTCGAAGCCAACAATCACTCCAGAAACAACCATTGAATCATTTCCCTCTTCATCACACACCAATTCATCCTCGTTATTAAATTCAATACTCTATTTCCCTTACTGACACAATCTTTTAGGTACATTAACTAACATCACACTCCTCAGGTGAGCCTTTCTCTTCACACTAGAGGTTGTCCAATCCTCATTTGTACCCACAATTACATGTATAGTACCTGTTACATTTTGCTTGCCCTCGTCCTTAGTAAGCGAAATTTGGCCTTGCTGAGTGGTATTTCCAGCCATAAAGTCAATGAGCTCACCATTTCTTATCACTTCTTCAATAGCATCCTTTAAAGAGAAATAATATTCAATCCTGTGCCCCTTATCGTCATGGAAAGCACACCTATCCCTTGACTCTGACCGTCTTGCATTGTTCCTCATAGGGGAAGGAGTAGGTAGGGTTTAGCATCAGGGGTGTATAAACTTCAAACCTGCATTTAGGGATGTACCTCCTTGTGCGCTCTAGTTGGGCTCTTTGAGTTGCCTTAGGTGACTCATTTTGTGGTTGCGCTCTTTGTTGTCTCCCATTTTGTACCCGCAAAGATTGATGAAGTGGCCCTTATCTATAGCGGGCCCCGTATCTACTTTTAATTTGACTATCATCCCTTTAGAACGTGCCACATACTGCTCTTTTTATCTTCTCTACTTCTGTGAACATAAAGGCCTTTCATACAAATTCGCTAGACTTTGAGGCTTATTGTCGGTGAAAGATATTTTACATGCTCGTTATGTTCTCCTATAATAAAAGCATCAATAGCTCATTGATCCTCAAGGTTCTTTTTGTCCAGTGTTGCCTCGTGGAAACATTTCACATAGTCTTGTAAAGACTCTGCTTCCCCCTGCTTCACAGGCATCAAACCCATGGGAGTGCTCATAATTATCTTATGTGCTCTAAATTGTCCCAAAAACATCGAATCCAATTGAGCAAAACTTCAAATATACCCATGGGGGAGAGACAAGGACCAATCTTTTACGCTCCCCTTGAGCGTTGTGGAGAAATCTTTAAACTTCGCGAGATCTAAAGCTCCCAAGACATTCATGTAGTTATTGTACTGCATAAGATGAGCTCAAGGGTCCCTCCTTCCTTCAAACATGTCCTTCGGGACCTTAAAATCAGCTAGTAAACCTACTGCTACGACTTTTGGAGCCAAAGGATTATTGGAGCAAAAAATTCAATCCATGTCCCAAGACTCAAGATGTAAAGCCCTCACATCTAGTCGCAATGTATCCATCTCACTCTACCTTTCTCATACAATCACGCCTGGACCTTCGTCCTGTATGGTTACATTATCATGAAATTTGCAATCGTCAAATTATACCTTTCTCCTGAGCTCATTGTTTTGCTTTAAGAGTTGCTAATGAAACCTTTCCCATTGCTCAAGCCTCACATTCTACAAGGCCATTTGATCCTTCATCTGCTCTTGGAGAGCTAGAAATTGTTGCAACGACACTTCTTGACAAGAGGAAAATAATAACCCCTGGCTAGAAGGAAGATTTAGGTCAAATGAGTTTGAAGCTCCTACGTGAGTAACGTTACCCAAATTTTTCAGTCGGTCAACAAACCAACTAGCAAACAAATCTGCCTCAGTGGGTTGTTCACCTGAACCCGAAGCTGCAGCTTGCCCGGATGAAAAGTTAATGAAGAAATTTTCATTTGGGTAAGCCATTTTGGTTTTCAAACTGAAAGTCTGTTGATCTGAAGTCTGTCCACGCTCGACGCACCAAATTGTTCAGTTTTTTTGTTGTGTGTCCTCAAGGTGAGGAGAATCAGGTATTTATAAGACATGGTTACTATTTATCGAAGTGACATCCTAGGTAGGCTCCATACATGCCAACACGTATACTGTCTTAGACTTAACACGTGTTTGCTGGTCCACTAGTTTGACTTCTCACCCACTACCTGTGAACACCTAAGACATGCGAACTAGGCTTGCAAGCCCTCCTCACGAGGCCCTAATGTATGGGTCGCGAATAGATAGTCTAGGTTATATTCAAATTTTGGGTCGGTAACGGGAAATATCATAACAATACTAATATTGCATTATGTATTTTGAGTTTGGAAAGAATTAATGGATGTAATGTGCTTTCTAATAAGTCTCTATTTGTATCCATAGAAATATTCTAGGATTTTGTTTTTCTTTTGAACCTTAGGAATTTACGTTCTTATTTATACGAATTTGTAAAAAAAATAAAAAATACAGGTGGGTGACAACCATAGACGACTTTTTGATGATATTGTTTCCCAAAGTCCATGAAGGAAAGATGCATGTTAAGAAGAACAATTATTGCAAATATGATGATTGATATCTTCAGCTTTTCACATCTTCGTTGTACGTAGCTGCTATTGTTTCAAGCTGTGCTGCTTTAAAGGTTTGCTCCAAATTTGGTCGAAAGCCTACAATTCAAGCGGCTTCCATGTTTTTCCTCACTCGAGCTGCCTTACGCTCTGCTGCTCAGCTCCTTTGGATGCTTTTAATTGGGCGGGTGCTCCTCTGCATTTGTGTTGGCTTTGGCAATGAGGTTTGATTGAATAAAAACACCACTAAAATTCTTCAACGTTCAGTTTTTCCTTTATTTGTAAAGTTTAGATGCATCATACATATTATTGAATTGGTTCTTCAAATGCTCCAGTCACCAATGAAACTAATTTACTAGGCAGTTCCACTGTTCCTATCAGAGATATCCCCAACGCAACACCGTGGAGATGTCAATATCCTTTTCCAACTATTTCCAACCATAGGGATGTTCTTTGCAAATCTAGTGAACTATAGCGTATCCAATGTTGAGATCACGTGTTTAAGATTACTACCATTTAGTCTTTTCTCTGTTGCTAAGTTTGAATAATTCTCCTTTACTTTAGGAGCTTAGTTTTTTGATGTGTTTGGTATATTGTTACCAGATTCTTAGTACATTTTTAGAGCCTCTTTTTTAATTTTTACTCTTGAACTTTTGTATTTAAATCGTTGAGGTGCAAATCAATTATTATTTCCAGTCTTCAATTATTTTCTATCTTAAAACTTCCTTTATCTTCTTTCTACTTCAAATATCTCGATCAATCATTAAAGTTCAAGTTCTAATCACCAACAAATTGGTATCGGAGTTGTTTTCTTGAGGGATCTGTGAGGTTATTTGCGTGTTAAGATTGAAGGAAAGTCCAATTTTTCAGTTGCTGCAGCACGAGTCTTCGATGGAGACAATTACCAGATGTGGGCAGTTCGCATAGAGACTTACCTGGAGTCTTTGGATCTTTGGGAAGCTGTAGAAGAGGATTACGAGGTCCCACCACTTCCAGCAAATTCTACTGTGGCACAGATTAAAGCACAAAAGGAAAATAAGACAAGGAAATCAAAGGCAAAACTTGCTTATTTGTAGCTGTGTGTCGAATGATTTTCACATGAATAATGTCTCTAAAATCAGCAAAGGAAATCTGGGATTACCTCAAGGCTGAGTATGCAGGAGATGAGAGGATTCGTGGAATGAAACTCCTGAATCTAATCAGGGATTTCGAGTTGCAAAAGATAAAGGAGTCTGAGTCAGTGAAAGAATATTCTGACAGACTTCTCAGCATTGCCAATAAGGTAAGATTGCTTGGTTCTGAGTTGAACGACTCTAGAATCGTAGAAAAGCTACTGGTCACTGTTCTAGAGAAGTTTGAAGCCACCATTACTACTCTGGAGAACACCAATGACCTGTCAAAGATCTCTCTTGCAGAGCTCTTGAATGCTTTACAAGCACAAGAGCAAAGAAGATCCATGAGGCAAGAGGGAGTGATAGAAGGTGCCTTACCTGTCAAGCATCAAGACAACAACAGGTATAAAAAGAATAAAAATTTTAAGAACCAGTCGGCGAGTGAAAAAAATTCATCAAGCAATTATCAGAAGAGCAAAAGAGGAGGTGTCAAGAAATTCTACCCACCTTGTCACCATTGTGAGAAGAAAGGTCAGTCACCATTCAAATGTTGGAAAAGACCTGACGCCAAATGCTTCAAATGTAATCAACTTGGACATGAAGCAGTGATTTTCAAGGTCAAAGGCCAGGTGCAAGAAGTAGATGCACAGGTAGCTGATCAAGAAGAAGAAGATCGATTGTTCGTGGTTACTTGTTTATCAGGCAGAGAATCAAGTGAGATCTGGTTGATTGATAGTGGGTGCAAAAATCACATGACGTATGACAAGGAGCTCTTTGAGGAATTGAGAAACATTGAACTCAAAAGAGTGAGGATTGGAAATGGTGAGTACTTGGAAGTCAAGGGAAAAGGCACAATAGCAATTACAAGCTATGAAGATACAAAATTCATTCCAGATGTTTTGTTTGTAGCTAAAATTGATCAAAATCTCTTAAGTGTTGGTCAGTTACTGGATAAAGGCTATAAAGTGCTATTTGAGAATAAGCAGTGCTTGATCAGAGATGCTAATGGTAGAGACTTGTTTAATGTCAAAATGAAGGGAAAAATTTTTGCTCTTAATCCAATGGAAAAGGAGCAAATGGCTTTTAAATCCAGAGTTAGTGCCACTGAGACTTGGCACAAGAGACTTGGGCACTTTCACCATGGAGGATTGCTTCAAATGCAGTCGAAGCTGGTGCAAGGACTTATAGACATTGATGATGATCTACCTCATTGTCGAGCTTGCAAATTTGGGAAACAACATAGACAACCCTTTCCTAAACAAGCCTGGAGAGCCTCGAAGAAGTTATAGCTTGTTCATACTGATCTTTGTGGTCCTTAGAGAACACCATCGTTAAATGGTAACCTCTATTACATAGCCTTTATCGATGATCTATTAAGAATGTGTTGGATTTTCTTGTTGAAATAAAAATCAAAAGTTGCTAGTGTGTACTGGTAATTCAAAGCCAGAGTTGAGAATGAAAGTGGATGCATGATTCAGATTTTAAGATCTGATAATGGGAAGGAGTACACTTCAGAAACCTTTAATAGGTTTTGTGAAGAGGCTGGAATTAAGCATCAGTTGACGATGCCATACACTCCACAACAAAATGGAGTTAGTGAAAGGAGGAACAGATTCATAATGGAGATGACTCGATGTATGCTTCATGAGAAGAATCTTCCAAAAAGCTTTTGGGGAGAAGCTTCAAACACTCTTGTGTTCTTGCAAAATCAGATTTCAACAAAAGCTGTGAAGGATCAGACGCCATTTGAAGCTTGGTATGGTTACAAACCTTCTTTAAAGTTCCTTAGAGTGTTTGGCTGCCTGCGTTTCACTTACATTCCACAGGTCAAGCGTGATAAGCTTGACAAAAAGGCAGAAGCTGGCATTTTTGTTGGGTATAGCACTGTATCTAAAGCTTACAGAGTCTTTCAACCACACACTGGACGTGTTATTGTGAGCAGAGATGTTTATTTTGTTGAAAATGAGCAATGGTATTGAGAAGACTCGACCAAGATGAACCAAACATCTAGTGCACCAAATCATTTTACCATTGGCAGTACGTTAGAGGAGTTTGAAGATGAAGGGCATGACGTTTTGGCTGATGATACGCCTGTCAAAGGTACAAGGCTGCTCTCCGACATTTACTAAAGATGTAACGTAGATATTTGTGAGCCTGCAGGGTATTATGATGCAAAAAACAGTCAACATTGGATGGCTGCAATAAAGGAGGAGCTTTCGATGATCAAGAAAAACAAAACTTGGGAGTTAGTTGATCAACCTCTGGACAGAAAGATAATTGGAATAAGATGGTTGTTCAGAACGAAACTAAATCCCGATGGTTCAGTTAACAAATTCAAAGCAAGACTTGTTGTGAAAGGATATGCACAAGTCTTTGGAGTCGATTATTCAGAAACATTTGCACCTGTTGCCAGGCTTGACACTGTAAGGTTACTGCTTGCTCTTACTGCACAAAAGAATTGGAAAGTTTTTCAGTTAGATGTTAAATCTGCGTTCCTAAATGGAATCTTGCAAGAAGAAATCTTTGTCGAGCAGCCTGAAGGTTTTGTAAGCAGGGGCAATAAAGACAAAGTTTACTTGTTGAAGAAGGCTCTGTATGGCCTAAAACAGGCTCTACGAGCATGGTATAGCAGAATTGATGATCATTTGGTGGGTCTTGGCTTTCAGAAAAGTCAATCTGAGCTCACACTATATGTCAAGCATGAAGGTACAAACACTTTAGTCATTTCTCTTTATGTAGATGACTTATTGATTACAGGGAGCAATCTCGATCAAGTTAATTAGTTCAAATTGGAAATGAAAAAGGTCTTCGAAATGACATACCTTGGTCTGATGTCTTATTTCCTTGGCATTGAGGTCAAACAAAGCCAAAATGAACTGTTCATCTATCAAAGAAAGTATGCAAAGGAGATACATAAAAAATTTCATATGGAAGATTGCAACATAATGAGTACTCTTATGAATAAAAAAGAGAAGCTAATCAAAGATGATTGTTCTGCCAAAGTCATTGAAGCTGAGTTCAGGAGTTTGGTAGGTTGTCTAATGTACTTAACAGCAACCAGACCCGACATCTTGAATGTTGTAAGTATTCTCTCCAGATTCGTGCATTGTCCTAATGAGACTCACATGAGAGCTGCAAAAAAGAGTTATCAGATACGTCAAGGGGACCTGGAGTTATGGAGTGAAGTTTTTAAAGCACAGGGAATTGAAGTTAATTGGTTTCTCTGACAGTGAATGGGGTGGCTCAACTAATGATATGAAGAGTACCTCTGTTATTGTTTTTGCCTTGGATCAGGCATGTTCTCTTGGAGCTCGAAGAAGCAAGAAACTGTAGCTCAATCCACCGCCGAGGCGAAATTTGTGGTCGCAATGTGAAGCAGATTAACCAAGCTCTCTGGTTAAGGAAGATTCTTGTTGATCTAAACATGGAGCAGAAGCAAAGCACAGAGATTCTAGTTGATAACCAAGCTGCCATTACAATCTCTAACAATCCAGTCTTTCATGGGAAGACTAAGCATTTCAACATCAAGTTATTTTTTGTTCGAGAAGTTCAAAAGAGTGGTGATGTGTCTCTTTGTTACTGCAAATCTGAAGATCAAATTGCAGATATCTTCACCAAACCATTGCCACTTAGCATGTTTGAAAGCTTCAAGAAGAAACTTGGAGTTTGCAGCATCTAAACAAGGAGGAGTGTTGTGTTTAAGATTGCTACAATTTAGTTTTTTCTCTGTTGCTAAGTTTGAATAATTCTCCTTTACTTTAGGAGCTTAGTTTTTTGATTTGTTTGGTATATTGTTACCAGATTCTTAGCAGATTTTTAGAACCTCTTTTTCTATTTTTAGTCTTGAACTTTTGTATTTAAATCATTGAGGTGCAAATCAATTATTATTTCCAGTCTTCAATTATTTTCTATCTTAAAACTTCCTTTCTCTTCTTTCTGCTTCAAATCTCTGGATCAATCATCAAAGTTTGAGTCCTAATCACCAACATCCAATAAGCACCCTTACGGATGGAGAGTGTCCTTGAGGATTGTTGGCCACTATCTTGTTCATAGGCTCTTTAATCATCACTGAAACACCAGTGAGCCTGGTCGAGCACGGAAAGAAGTCATCAGGACACACGATACTACAAAATATTAAGGGTGTTGAAGATGTTGATTCCGAGTTCGAACAGATGGTGATAGCCAACAAAATTGCCAGGAAGTGAAGCATCCTTGCAATAAACTCATGAACCGCTATGGCATGCCCCCTATAATTATTGGCGTGATGCTTCAATTTTTCCAACAATTTACAAGAATCAATGCCATCGTGTTTTATGCTATTGTCTTGTTTCAAACTATTGGATTCAAGAATGATGCTTCGTTGTTGTCCTCAGTGATTACTGGATCTGTAAATGTTTTCGTCTCGGTCTTTGCAGTTGTTAAGTTTAGTAGGAGGATACTACTTCTCCAAGCTAGTATTCAGATGTTTGTATGCCAGTTATGCATCAGTTTTAACATATTAGAGATCAAGATTTACAAACAAACTCGTTACCAACTTTATCTGTCAATATCTCCTAATCTTCCATGTTGGGTTCTTATAGCAAGTTATGTGATGCAGACTATAATTAGAGCAATTCTTCTTGTTCACTTGCACGCCACTGGTTCCTAACAAAAACCCAAGCGTGGTTTGTTGTGTTACTGGTGTGTTTGTTTGTAATGGCCTTTGCCTGGTCATGGGGTCCTCTTGGTTGACTGAAACCCAGTGAAACCTCCTCTCTTGAGACAAGAACAGCTGAATTTGCCTTTGCAGTTAGCTCCAACATGCTATTCACCTTCATCATAGCTCAAGCATTGTTCTAGTTACTGGAGGCAAAAAATGTGCCCATTGATGCCATGGTAGACAAGGTCTGTAATAAACGCCCTATTTGGAAAGAGTTCATGATTGATGAGAATTGAAGTAGAAGTAGCTCAAAGCCAACAAATTCAGAGATGACATTGGCACCAGGGTAAGAGTAATGACGTTACAGTTTTTTTTTTTTATGTTGGTTTAACTTATGCACAATTTGCTTGATTTGAAACTCAATTGAATTGTCAGATATGGACCAGAGTCTTAAATACTTGAAATATTTCCAATTATATGAAACTTTAGTTGATCAACTAGTACTAGACAATGACATGGATAATATGAATTTTGAACTTATCGAGATAAGAGAATGATATAAGCCAAAAAGAGAGGTGCTTTAGCAGTAGCATGCAATCCTCCATAAAGGAGCTGCTGATTAGTATAATTGATTGTACAATGATTAATCTTTGAGATTATAAAAGTATATTAACCATTCCAGGAAAGGTCCCCCAAAAGGCCCCTAAATAATTCCACGGAATAAGCAAAACTAGTTTGGTTCAATGGGAAACCTGATACAAAAACTGCAAAACAGTAATTGCTAAACCAAGTTTAGCAAAATTCCCCTTGGAAGCTCTCAAAGTGAGAGCGTTGCTCGGGGAGGATACTGGAACACTCACTGAAGGAACGGGCGGCGGGCTCAAAGTTGACCCAGAGGGAGCTGAGGCCGGAGCTGTTTCAGGTAAGCGAAGCACATTGATGTCTACTTTCTGTCCAGCTTGACAGTGTCCAGGAACACCACAGAAAAAAAAATGGTGACCTTTAGTAGTTATTTTAATGGAGTCATTGCCAGTGGTATATGTAGCCAAAGGGGACGAGGTATTGCAGGCCCTGTACATCGAATGGGTTACCCGCATCACATTGTGTAACTGAGCATTGTACTCGAAAACTGTACGTCAGTATAACATTGGTGTCATCGAATGAACTGATATAAGTTGTGACAAAAAAAAAAGAATTATATAACTGACAAAATCTTAAGCAGCAGGCTAATTAAGTTCCTGGCTGTACTGAAATGGCTATACCCTTCTATTTCAAAAACAATATTTTTATTTTTTATTATTATATAAAATAAATAAACATAATTTTGAAAATGCAAATTAAATTATAATTTGTGAGATTTTAACTCAAGATACAAATTTGCCTTAACAACACAATGGAGTAATCGTTAATATCTCTTGTTGACACTAATTATCAAGGTTTAAAGTTTAAACCCTATTGATACAATTATCTTCCAATTTGTAACTTATTTTGTGCAAAAATAAAAATAAAAATCCAAAGCTAACTCTATCATTTCAACCAAAAATTTATTTAATTTAAAAATATATAAATATATTTTCTGCCTAAATTTACCTATCAAATAAATTTGTATAATTAGGATAAGCGTGGTCAATTTTAAAACTAGAATCGAAGATTATCTGTGCAGGTTTGGTTTTAAAAGTTTTGCAATATAATTCGGCTGTATAGTATTATTTAAATGATTTGTTGGGTGCTCATTTAATTAAAAATTATCAAAAACAATTTTTTTAGAAAGTAACAAACATGATCATAAGGATAGTTATATTTGTTTTAATATAAATATTAAAAAGAATACACATGAGATTTGAAATTAAATCATCATAGAGTTCAAAATTTTATTTTATCATTTTATCTAAACTCTCATTTGTTTTATATATCAATTTTCTTTAAGTATTATTGTTCATAACTTTAATTTAGTTTTAGTTCTAATTATGATTTAGTATATCAATTTTATTTTATTTTTTGAAGAAATTAACAATTGAAACAATAATGTTTGAATATTATAAATAAAAATATAACCACACAATAAAAATGACTAAACATTAAAAAATTAAAACATATAATATTTAAAATACTCTGTTTATATATAAATAAAGGTGGCGTTTGTTTAGCTGATTTTAAAAATAATTTTTATGATCATATCTTATATCATTTCATCTCATTTTCGTATTGTTTGTCGAGAAAAATAGTGCATTAAGAATATGTATTATCTTATTTCATCCTATTTTTTTTGTATAATATTTCGATTGAATGTAGAGAGAATTTTGTATAATATGTGTTGTAA
Source organism: Gossypium raimondii (assembly GCF_025698545.1). Taxonomy (NCBI): domain Eukaryota; kingdom Viridiplantae; phylum Streptophyta; class Magnoliopsida; order Malvales; family Malvaceae; genus Gossypium; species Gossypium raimondii. Next base: position 35,367,123 of record NC_068574.1, on the reverse strand, counting down.
ATTTAAATAAAAGTTTATACATAATAATTTGTTTTATATTTATTTTGACACACTCCATCATTCAATACTCGCGTGGTGTTTATGCTATTTTGTTAATATATTGTATTTTAATTATTTTTTATATTATATATCTGTCCTATCTTGTTAGGGGCAAATGAGGCAAGTCAATGAGGTGGTGGTTCACAAATTAGTGTGCGGAGAGCCACGATAAGTGGAGTTATAAGTTCAGGGTGTTCTAATTTTATGAGTGGGTAGTTGAAAAGACATAAGTGTCTTCCCGATGCTAAAGACAAGTATTTATTTTGTAAGCCTAAGGACATGTGTTTATAGTCCAAAGGGACAATCTATTAGTCTTAGTCTTGACACGTGCATCGTGCATGTTCTTTTTGATCGACTATTTGGATAGCACAATAGTCCTTTAGATAGGCGACAATCAAATGAAGATGTAATAGGTGAGGTCTCATGTGTGAGCCATGCAAAAAAGTACCCTTATTTTCTTAGTGAGGTAGACCAAAAGCACTCCATGTGCTATGCATATATATGTTCAAGAAGCCTAACCTTAATGAAGATTTATTATTAATAAGGTCATGGACGAAGTAATGTCATTACAAGGTAAAGGTGATGAACCTAAATGGATAAAATACTCATAATATGTCTTACATTTAGAATATAACTCATTATAATTAGGTGAATCAATTTTAAATCCACTTACTTAAAAGAATGGGACCACTACTAGTTTGTTTGGATAATACATAGTAATTGATGAAAATGTAATTACTAGGATAGTAATTACACTCTCTTGGAATTACAATTCTTTATAATTTACAAAACATGTTTGGTTGATAAAGTGTAATTATATTGTAATTATATTGTAATTCCTTATGGAACATCCCAAATTTTTATTTGACATGTGACATTATTCGGTATGAGATATAATGAATTATTAAGAAATTGAGAAAATTTTGTCAAATAAAGGAATTTACATTAAGATAAAGTGGTTTTGGATATGAGATTCATTGAAAAGAACTTTTAGGAGTTAAAACATGACAAAAAGGACTAAATTCCAAACATTGAAAAGTTTAGGGACTAAAGAGCATATATGACCAAAATAGGAAAGTAAGTTATTATTGATGAATTGGCCTAACAGTAAGTTGGAATATGTACTGGTATGGTGAAAATCACATTTTGAACCAAATTGGAAAGGATTTGAAAGTACAAGGACTAAATTACAAATTTCCTAACTTTATTGAAAAAAGGGAAAATATGTAATTTTCACCCTTCATAATTTCATATTAAAGATTATAAGTGAATTATGAGATTTAGAATTTCCTAACTTTATTGTGAAGAAACTATGTTAAGAGACATAAATGGGCAAAAAGGTAAATTGACCTTGTAAAGGTATTTTGGTCATTTCTAGATAGTTTCATGATGAAAATAACATTTAAATGTAATATTGGATATTCTAAATTTGTATGGATCGTTCGAATCTCATATCATGAATTAGACTACAATTTGACAAAAAACTTAAACATGGATGCTTAGACTTGAGCCCATTTGTGTTGTATTTGAAATAAAAAATAGGGGAAAAAGAACCCCCGTTAGCCTAAAATCAGTTGGCCAGCTCTCCCTTGGCATTTGTCCTCTTCTTCCTCAATTTTCATGCATTTTCTCAATTTTTTTCTAAAAAATGTCATAACCCACCTTGAAGTTTTAATGAAATCACCATTGAAACAACTTCCTAATCTCATTTCCTCTATCATTTTCATCCATGTCAACCTAGGGTTTGAAGGGTTCTAGTGAGAGAAAGCTCCAATAAGGTAAAAAATGACTTCTTACATCCCTACTTTGAGTTTTGTTATAGGTTGCATTGGGAAAGCATGGAAAATATTTTGTTATATTTTCATGTATGCAAAATGAAAAGAAATGATGAGTAATGGAATTAAAAGCTTGATTGATGATGGATTAAGGCTTATAGGGGCATGATTAAGTTTTGTAGAGTATCTATTAAGGTAACTATCTTTGGATACCCTTACTTACCTATGTTGTCATGTTTACGAAAATTTGATGAAATTGAGAAATAAATATGAAAATGGTATTGAAATGTATGTGTTCGATTTCCATAAATTAAATTTTAGATAAAAAGAAACTTAGAAAACTAAAGGCCTAATAATCCTTTATTACAAGGTATTAAAATTCCTAGTAAAATGTCATATGAATTGGTTACCATAAAGTGATTATTGAATGTGTATGAACTAAGTTATTCATATCGAAAATGCTAATAATGTCACTATGGACAAATATGTGAAGAATTGTGAATTCCTACTTTCAGTCGATAGAGTCGACATCTTGTTAAAAAGCATGATATTTTTTGTGTGAAAGATAATGAACAAAGAAATTATGAATCCACACTATTTCGAACCATTATATGAAAATAGACATGAGCATAAGGCCTAAATAAATGTGAAAATGTGTACGTATATGCAAAACACTTATAGTGCCTACGTGTGAAAAAGAATCTTGGAATCATATAAGGTCTAATGGCCACCTAATATGAACTATAGGAAATATATAATAATGAACGGAAGCTTAAAGATCTCCAATTATATGAATTTTATTTGTGTTGCATACCATGGTGTGGGTTGACGTCAAGATGAGGAGGAGAACAACATCACGATGACAGAATTGACAACACTCTAATGAGGCGATATGCCACGTCACGATGTGGCAATGTGTATTCAACTTAAATCGAGTTTTTCACCCAATTAAACTCTACTATCTTTTCGTAATTGAACTCTGATTAGTCTAAGAATATTTTAGCCAAATTAGGACTTTAATATTAGCCTATTTAAACTATCTTTGTAACCCTGTTTAGAGAGTTGACAGAATATCTCTTACATGATATTTGATAAAGAGTTTTGGGGAGAGTTTTTTAGAGAGCTTTGTATCTGGGTTCTGCTCATTTACGTTATTTTATCCATCTTGTAATATTCATTTATTTTCTCAATAAGTGAAGTCTCCTTTGCCCATGGTTTTTATCCTTCTTTGAGGGTTTTTCACATAATATTTGTGTATTTGATCTTTTCTACCTTTCTTACTCGTTATTTATACGGGTTGATCCCCAATAAATTGGCATCAGAGCCTGGTTCAGCTTTTGCAGTTCAACTCATTTAGGATGGAAATAATGAGATTCGACATCGAGAAGTTTGACGAGATCACAAATTTTAGTTTGTGGTAAGTTCAGATGACAACAATTCTAGTTCAGAACGGTCTGAAAAAGGTTATTACAGGGGAAATCCCGCGGATGCGAATCAGGCAGAGCGGGAGGAACTTGACGTGAAGGCATTGTCAACAATTCAGTTGTGTCTCACTAAAAATGTATTGTAGGAGGTGCTTTTGGAGAAGACAAAAACAACCCTATGGAGGAAATTGAAAGCCCGATATATGATAAAGTCTCTCGTAAATCGCTTGGTATTGAAACATTAATTATACACATACCGTATGGAAAAAGGTGAGAACCTTAAGGGTCACATCAGTCAATTTGTTACTCTCTTGAACAATCTAAGGAATGTCAAGGTTAGTATAGATGATGAAGATTAGACTATACTATTATTGTGCTCTTTGCCCCCTTCGTATAAAACCTTCAGGGAGATCCTGATTTATGGTAGAGATAAACTCTCATTTGAAGATATGAAGGGTAACTTGTTGAGCAAAGAGAAACTTGATAATGAGCTAGGTTGGAGTAGCAAGCCTGGTGATCAAGCTTCGCTTTTGGTTGCTAAAGACAGGCAACACACTTAGGATTCAAGTCAAAACAAATCTAGGTCAAGATCGAAGTCTAGGAATCGTGACAAAACATGTCACTACTACAAGAACTTGGGTCACATTAAGGTAGAATGTTATAAGTTGAAAAATAAATATAGGAAGGTTGCTGAGAGCAATGAGGAACAAAAGGTTGAGGTAGCCAATGATAGTGTAGTCAAGGATGGCAGTGATTGTTGGTGTCTATGACTGAAAGGTCTAAACTTACGTCTGAGTGGACTTTAGATTTGGGGCGTTCTTTCTATATGTGTCCAAACAAGAACTTATTCTCCACATAAAGTCTAGTTGAAGGTGGAGTTGTGCTTATAGGGAACAATTCACCCTGTAAGCTAACCGGTGTTGGTACGTTCAAATCAAGACACAATGGAACCGTTAGGACACTATCAGATGTCAAGCATATGCCTAATTTAAAGAAGAATCTCATCTCCTTGGGAAAGTGAGACTCGAAAGGTCATAAGATCGAAGTTGAGTCAAGCGACATTAAGGTATCTCATGGAGCTCTCGTTCTGATGAGAGGTTGAAAGACCAACAATCTTTATGTTCTACAAGATTCAAAGATAATTGGTAAAGCAGTAATTTCCTCATCTGTGAAGGAGTCATTGTTGGATTTGGTGCTTTAAGTGTAGTATTTTCGTTTAAGTACACTTGTAATTTTTTTCGAATAGATTGGTTAATAAAACAAATTCATTGATTACAATTAACATATTTTGTATTATATCCTCAAATGGTTTTTGCACGCAAAACAAAATAGAAGCAAATGTTGCTCATTGGTTGTCTAATGTTTAACTAATACTAAGCAGTATTATGTGCTCATATCGTAATATAGAAAGATAGCTTGTATTAGTAGACAAAACTAAACAAGTTCTTAGTCTAATTGGAAATGATCAAACCAATTATAAGACTAATATGTTGTTTATCAAGTCCAATTTGGTAGATGCTTTGTCTTGGGCACTGGAGCAGATGACTCCTAGAGATAGAGACAGAGATGTGATTGACTGGACTGACAGTACATCGAATAGGACCCAAGCAAAATAGATCCTGAATCTATTTATTGATAAATTCAATTGTGACACTCATAGTGTGGCATACCTAAATCATAACTGGATGACAGACTATGCATGTGTGACCCGTACACTTTGATTTAAGTAAAAACCTAAGTTCGAACAGATAAGGAACCGAAACTGGCTCATTTGGTGTACGACTTCTATAGTATGTAGCGTCATTCACAATACTGGAGTTCATAGCCTTAGGCATGGGTAAATGATATCCTTTCATTGGCATTACATGGTTGATGAAAAGTAAACGTGACCACGAGTTGTTCATCTTTATGATGAATGACTTGATCACTATTTGATAGTGATTGACTTTTCATGAAGGAAGGTGCAATGTTTACCATGAGATAAAATAAGATCATATTAGGAGAACGAATATTATCCCAAAAAGATCACGGATATATTATAAGGGTAACACAATTATGACAAGGTCATTGGACGAGCATTGGATAGTTGTTTTTGTAATGGTATGTCGTTATGGAGAGCTCAGCCACAATACTATAGTGGAATGAATTTTTGACTAAATGAGTTTATAATTAATAAGAGAAAAGTCAGAACTTACTTATAAATCATTTGGGCCCTAATTATATATGTCCAATCGATCCCTCCGCTAACTCATTAAAACCATAAGTGAATTGTGTGTTTAAATAAAAATGAATAGAATGAATAGAAATGGAGAAACGGAAAACAATAAAAAATATTATGATTTTCTCTGAAATGAAGAAATGGAATCATTTAGAAATGAATGTGGGTTTCTTAAAAATAGAAATAGAAATGAAAATGAAAATTAGAAATGGTCCGTTTGCAAATATATATGGATTACTTATAAATGGTTGGAAGAATGAGTTTATGTTTTTGACTAGTTTTAAACCCTATAAATGAAAATAAATCGTTCGGTCATAGTGAAAACGTTAAGTTGTGAAATATTGAATATATTTTCTTGGAAATTTTAACAATGGTAAAATTGTTATAATTTTATCGAGGGTAAAATTGGGATGAAAAAATTATTTAATTGGGAAAATAATGTTTATTTTGAAAATAGAAAAACATGTATTACATTGGATTAAATTATAAAGTATTGGGTTAAATGTCAAAAAGCACATATAACTGGGTCTAATACAATGAGAGACCTAAATCCCCATCATATTACATATGAGGGTAAGCACACCCTAGTAGCCCCTCTCCCTCTCTTAGTTGGACTATGAAGTTGTTTTTTCTATTTGAAATAAACCTCTACAATTCAACAAGGGTTCTACCTTCTCTCCCTATAAATAGATTGCACCGGTAGAGCTATTTACATAACTTTGAGAGATTTTTACTCTACCGAAAAATAGAGACAATTTATTCTCAACTATTAAATATTTTTATCCAACAAAATAATTGTAACACCCTAAAATACGGCTTTGGAGTTTTAGGGGTAATTTAGGAATTTTAGCCTCAGAGTGTTTGAAATTTTCTATCATGGTATATCGATAATGTTTTCGAATATGGTTTTTAGAAATTCAAATCAAATTTTGTAAACTTGTTTTAGAAACCTTTAATTTTTAATTAAGGATTGATCTGTAAAAGGGGGAAAATTTTGTGTGTTTATGAAGCAATTTCACAAAATTTTAAAATCAACCTAATATCTTCCCCACCTATAGCATATTCACGAAAACTTTTCTCCATTCCCTTGTGTTGTCGTCCATTGCTCCCTTAAAACCCCAATAACCCAAATTTGATTCCTAAATTCTACGCATTTGATTTCTATCATCCTCCTAGTCATAAACCTCCATAGAAGTTAACAAAAACACCCAAAAACACCATAGTTTCCTCCATTGTCAAGCTTGTAAGTTTTTCGATTTTTTGATCAAACGCTCGATTTTTCATCAACTAAGGTCACGGTTCAATCCCTAATCAATTTTATATGATGTATGTCTTTTAAACGGAATTTTTCGCCATTAAATTGTATGTTTTAAATAAAAGCTGAAAATAAAGTCGTTAACTGTGAATTTTAGGTTTTCGAGTAAAAATGTGATTTCAAAGTATTAATCAGTAGGTGTTTACATGATTATGAGGTTTATAAACTTACTTAAAAGTTTTATTAATGATTCCTAAGGTTTTAATGAGTTTTCATGGAAAATGCCTATTGTACGTCAAAAAAAATTTAATACCATGAATTGAGTAGTTTTGTGAAGTATAAAGGTTGAGAATCAGTCGTAGGTAAATAATTAGATGAATGGAATTCATTTTAGGCAAAAAATTAAGTATAAATCGAGATATTCAAATTTTAAGTTTTCTATGTCGAGGTTTCGGTCAAAAGAGAACCTAGCTTAGGCTTGTGTTTTTGGATTTTTTTTATGTGAGTCTTTGACTGAATGTTGATTGTGTTGTTGTGTGATTTACTTTTTTGAAGCGTTGGAATCGATAGGACCTTCTATAAGTAGAGATAAAGGCAAGGAAAAGCTAGTTTGAGCTTTCAGCTTTTTAGCGAAAACGTAATTGGTGAGTGTTTAGATTAGCTGCTTGTGGACATGATTCAATGCGTTATTTGGGAATTTAGTTGTAGCGTAAGCCCCTACTCTACATTCTAAGCGTAAGCTTCCTTATGTTGATATTTATCTTGTGGAATATGCACTTGCATTATTATGAAAATGTGAACTGAAATGAGATGATATATATGTGTTGTATGTTCATGATTATTGTTGTGAAAGAGTATATGTAGGCATGACATACATGCTAAGTGACAGTGATAATATTGTGCAAATGTTACAAATATGGGGTGATAGTAAACGAAAATCGGTAAGTAACATATGTGTTTAAATACAGATATTTTGGCCTTATGATACTTGAGACCATTGGATATAGTTGGCATGCCATAGGATTGTAAGTACTCACCCATATATATATGAGATTTGGGCATTGAGGCACTGGGACATGTTTGGAGAGATAAGGGGATGTGAGCTAAGCTCCATTCAACGGGACATGTTCAGTGTGTTGGAGAGTGTTAGCTTAATGCTTCACTTACGGGACATGTTTAACTCTATGAGTCTATGTGGTGTGTTGGAGATCCGTGTATATGATGTGTGGTGGTAGTGCCCACTTTTAAGTTTCGTAGCTCAAGTGTCAAATTATCTCAAACTATCATAATATATGAATATGTGTGTGTTGTGATATTTGTCTATATGATATGTGACTATTGTGGAAATTGTCTATAACTATGTTTCTATGTATTGTGATGTATATGCGAAAGTGTATGTAATAACTTAGTAAATAAATTGTTAAACGTGCTTGCGTAATTGGAATATGTCGATAAAGTTGAAATTATTCTAATTATGCCATGTGTGTTTTCTACGAATGCTTAATGACATGTTTGCATAGTAGTTGTTCTAGGCATTCACTGATCTTGTTGAGCTCACCCACTCCTTTTAAACCCTTGCAGAGTAGTTAAGTGCTGGTGTCAGCGGTATGGTTGTTGAGGGGTGATCCAAACAAGTCCATTTCGCTTTTTGTGGGTCTCTATTGTTTATTCAATTTGGTTTTGGAAATAAGGCAATATGGTAGACTTTGTGCTAGTTTTTGCCATGATTTTTTAACATTCCATAACTTAATTACTCTTAGGATTTTGAGGTTTAAATCATGTTATGTTGACTACTACTCGGAATAATTTTCAATGTTAAAACTTTATTATGGTCGTTTTGACATTTATTTGATAATGTGATAGTAGCATGATGAATTGATACAAGTTGGTATGATCTATGTGCTTATATGTGCTACAATTTTAGGGTCTAATGTAGAGGTACCGATATTTGCGTTGTAAAAATAATACCTCTATGATTTTCAAATGTGTAAGAAGCCAGAATCTTAATTTTGTATTGATACCATATCACGAGTATCGATACTCGGGGTAAAGTTACTGATACTTTGTAAATGGTACCTATAATTTTCGTTACTTTGGTTTCTCAACGAGAAATAGTAAGTAGTTTTGGTATCAATTTTCAAATTGGTATTGATACCATCTAAAGGAAATATTGAGACATTTGTTATAGTATTGATACTTACGTGACTTGTGTTGGTATTTTTGCTAAGTGGTCCTAAAACATGTTTAATTGATTTAATAAGCTCGTTTAAGGTAGATTTTTCTTGTTATATTGATAATTATTATATGTCCAATTTAAAATTTGTATAAGTGCCAAGATAAAATATGTTTGCATGAAATGTGACAATACATGATGTGAGCTGGTGGTGTACCGTCCTATTACTCAAGCTCGGAGACCAAGTCAGGTATAGGGTGTTACATTTAATGGTATAAGGGCTTAGGTTCATTAACGCTCAGACCTAGGTGATTGTTGTGTCTTTGAAGTTTCGAAACTCGTGAGTCTAAATTTCTCTATTTTCTTGAAGTTGTGATATAATGATGTTTGAATTGCATAAGGTGGCTTGAAATATTCTGATTGAATTGCATGTGGGAATGGGAACACATTGCCTTAGATCTTGAAGTTTGTTTGTAGGAGTAAAACTTGGATCATCTCCTCGACCCTCACACCATGTATTTGTTTGTTTGTATGTTAGATTATTAGATATGCCTCCTAGACATGTAAATGTTAGAGCTAGTGCTCAAGAGGATAGTACATCCTCTGCACCTTCTGTGCCACCACGCAGAGTGAACATACCTAATGAGGGTGTAGGCCCTATGATGGAAGCTATGATTGGAGCGTTTTAGCAGATTGTTGATGCTAAACCTGCTCTTGCACCTGCCAATCCTGTGCCTGTTAACCGAGGGTTGCCACTTGAACATCTTCCGGCGTTGGGTGGTAAGAAATTTTCTAAGGTAAAAGTTATTGATTCGACCATATTTGAGTATTTTTTGGAGGGAGTTGAAAGGATCCTCACACAGATGTCATGTTCTAATTAAGGGAAGTTGGGTTGTACTGTGTCCTTACTTAACAGTAGGGCTCATCATTGGTGGAATGCGATTAGGAGAGGTACTACTACTTATCATTTGACTTGGGGATATTTTCTTGAGGTTTTTAAGAGGAAGTTTATTGGTGAACAGTATATGGAGGCTCGTAAGCATGCATTTTTGGATTTGGTTTAGGGTGATTTGATAGTGGTTGATTATGAGGCTAAGTTCGTATGACTTAGTCAGTATGCTCCTAAGATGATACTTTTTGAGAGGGATCGATGAAAGAGGTATCGATTTGTGCTTAATCGTGAGATTTGGGTTTATTTGGTAGCATAAAATGTAGAGATGTTTGATGAGTTAGTTGAGAAAGCCGAGGCTATTGAGGGGACTTTGACTGAGTTGCCTCGTTCTATGGTTACTAAGTCTAGTAAAACGGATTCTAATGATGCATCTGGATGACCGTCTAAGAGAAGACATGATATTCAGGGTTCTGATAGGAGAGCACAGCACGAGTTCCGACCAAGTCAGTCTGGGAAGCAAGACAGTGTTGTAGTTAGTACTAGTGGTTCGTCGAGTGGTTCTAGATGACCGTTTTGTACACATTGTGACCATAGGCATTCTGGTGAGTGTCGTAAGTTGACCGGTGGGTATTTTGAGTGTGGTTTGGAGGAACATTTTCTGAGGGATTGCCTGAATAGAGTAGAGGTATCGCAGACTCAGCGTTTGGCACCTGCTAGACGTTGTGGTCGCGGTAGAGGTAATGGAAGATCGGTTGGGTAGCGAATTGTTGCTTATGTTATTGCTAAACATTTTGAGTTTGGAGGTGTAGCTCAGGATTATGTTGTTAGGGAGCCATAGGGTCAAGATTCATCGATGAAATTGAGGGTATTTTTTCCTTGTAATCACTTCTTTTATTCTCGTTAGTAGATTTAGGTTCTACGCCTCCGTAAATTTTGAGAAATTTAACTAATAAGTAGAGATCCCAATAGGGACTATTGAATTAGGAAAAATGGTTACAAGTTCTTTAGATGAGAGAGTGTCATAGCGAATAGGAAATTGTTAAAGAAGTTACCGTAGAGTAGTCTGTGGTAGTGAAGATAATCTTTAAGAAAAGCGGTAGGAAGTTAAAGAAAATAGGAATCAGAGTGCGCAACGAAAGTGTGATGGTTAGTTTAAAAGTAGAAATAACATATTTTGTGATTAAGCAAGTGACGTGCTAGTAGGTAAATTTCAAGGACGAAATTCTTTTTAGAGGTGGAGAATTGTAACAACCTTAAATTGGGCCTAAAGTTTTAGGTGTAATTTAGGAATTTTAGCCATAAAGTGTATATATCCGTAATATTTTTGAATATAGTTTTTAGAAATTAAAATCAATATTTGAAAATGTGTTTTAGAAACCTTTAATTTTTAGTTAAGGACCGATTTGTAAAAAGGGTAAAATTTTGTGTGTTTATGAAGAAATATCACCAAAATTTTCACTCAACCTAATAATATCTTCCCCACTTATAGCATATTCACATAAACTTTTCTCCATTCACTTGTGTTGTCATCCACTCCTCCCCTAAAACCCCAATCACCCAATTTTGATTCCTAAACTCTATTCCTTTGATTTCTATCATTCTCCTAGTCATAAACCTTCATAGAAGTTAAATTAAACACCCAAAAATACCATACTTTCCTCTATTGTCAGGCTTGTGAGTTTTTCATATTTTTAATCAAACACTCAATTTTTCGTCAACTAAGGTAACAATTCAATTCCTAATTAGTTTTAAATGATATATGATATTTTAAATGGGATTTTAACCATTAAATTGAATAGTTTTAAATAAAAGCCAAAAATAGAGTCGTTAATGGTGAATTTCAGGTTTTCGAGTAAAAATGTGATTTCAAAGTGTTAATTAGTAGGTTTTGACATGATTATTAGGTTTCTAAACTTACTTAAAAGTTTCATTAAATATTTCTAATGTTTTAATGAGTTTTAATGAAAAATGCCTATTATACTACATAAAATTTTGATACCATGAATTGAGTAGTTTTGCGAAGTTTAAAGGTTGAGAATCAGTCGTAGGTAAATAATTAGATGAATGGAATTAGTTTCAAGAAAAAATATGAAGTATAGACCAAGATATTCAATTTTTAAGTTTTCTGTGTCGAAGGTTTCGGTCAAAAGAGAACCTAGCTTAGGCTTGTGTTTTTGGATTTTTTTATGTGAGTCTGTGACTGAATGTTGACTGTGTTGTTGTGTGATTTACTTTGTTGAAACATTGGAATCGATAGGACCATTTATAAGTAGAGATAATGGCAAGGAAAAGTTAGTTTGAGCTTTCGACTATTCAGCGAAATCGTAATTGTGAGTGATTAGATTAGCTGCTTATGGACATGATTCAATGCGTTATTTGGAAATTTAGTTTGAGCTTTCAACTTTTTAGAAAAATCGTAATTGGTGAGTGTTTATACACCATCGTTTATAAACACTCACCTGAAAATTCTCTCGGGGACGGGCTGGGTATAGGTTGTTACAACAATTCTACCAGTGTTTGCTAAAGAAGAGAGAATTTTTGTTTTTACCCCTAAAAAAAAGAACTATTTTCCTAATTTTGTGTTTTATCCTAGACGACATGTCCATAGTGTGAATAAGTGTCAGGAACGGTTGCACTGCTAACTTCACTATGGAGGGCCGAGTATGAGGTATGGAAAAGTTATAGCAGTATAATAGTGTGGATATAGCTATAGATCAAAGAAACCCCATAAGGATAAAACTCATTGATATAAAGTATCATAAAGGAGATGGTAGTGTTTGATGGAATAGTGGATGTAGTCAAAGATCGCATATGAGGACAAACCTTGGGGATTTGTTTTGCCAAGACTCTACTAGTTGGAGATCTCTTTGGGAAACATTTGGAAGGGAAAACTAATGCAAAACATGACTTATCTACTTCACTAGGGCCAGTAGGAGACTGTTGGATTTGGTGCCCTAAGTGTAGTATTTTCGTCTAAATACACTTGAAATTTTTTAAAATAGATTAGTAAATAAAACAATTTCATTTATTACAATTAATATACTTTGTATTATTTTCCTCAAATGAGTTTGGCATGCAAACCAGAATGGAAGCAAATGTTGTCACTGGTTGTCTAATGTTTAACATGGTCGGATTGTAATACAAAATGACAACATCTATTAATAGACAAAATTAAACATGTCCTTAGTCTAATTGGAAATGAGCAAACCAATTGAAAGACTAATATGTTGTTTATCAAGTCCAATTGGGTAGATGCTTTGTCTTGGGCATTAGAGCGGATGACTCCTAGAAGATAGAGACATAGATGTGATTGACTAGACTAATAGTACGTCGAACAGGACCCATGCAGAATAGATCCTGAATCCATTTATAGATGTTTTCACTTGTGGCATTCATAATGTGACATACCTTAATTATAAGTGTATGACAGACTATGTATGTGTGACTCGTACACTTTAATGTATGTAAAAGCTTGAGTTCGAATAGATAAGGAACCAAAAGCTGGTGTGTTTGGTGTACGACTTCTACAGTATGTAACGTCATTCACAACAGTGAAATTCATATCCCGAGACATGGGTAAATGATATCCTCTCATTCACATTGCATGGTTGATGAAAAGTAAATGTGGTCAGGGGTTGTTTGCCTTTGTGATGAATGACTTTATCACTATTTGATAGTGGTTGACTTTTTATGAAGGAAGATGTAATGGTTAGCATGAGATAAAATAGGATCACATTGGGAGAGCAGGTATTATTCCAAAGAGATCAAGGATATACTATGAGGGTAACACACTTATGACAAGGTCATTGGACAAGCACTGAATATTTGCTTTCGTAATGGTATGTCGCTTGGAAGAGCTCAGTCACAATACTATAGTGGAATGATTTCGTGACTAAATAAATTTATAATTAATAGGCGAAAAGCTGAAACTTAATTATAAATCATTTGATCCCTAATTACCTATGTTCAATCGGCCTCTCCTCTAGCTCGTTGAAACCATAAATGAATTACATGTTTGAATCAAAATGAATAGAATAAATAGAAATATAGAGATAGAAAACAATCAAAATTGATTATGGTTTTCTCTGAAATGGAGAAATGGAACCATTTGGACAAGAATGTGGGTTTCTCAAAAATTGGAAATAAAAATGGAACTGAAAATGAGAAAAGATCTATTTGCAAATATATATGGATTACTCATAAATGATCGGAAGAATGAGTTTATATTTTTTATTTTTAAAGACCAAAATGAAAATAAACCATTCGGTAAAAGTGAAGAAGTTGAGTTGTAAAATATTGAATATATTTTATTGAAAATTTTGCCAAGAGTATAATCGTCAAAATTTTACCGATGGTCAAACTAGGATGAGAAAATTATTTAATTGGAAAATTAATGTTTTTTTGGAAAATATAAAATATGTATTTTGTAACAACAGTAATTTTTAAAGGTAATTGAAATAGTAGTTTTGAAACTTCGCTTTTGATGATCGAGTCAATAAATATTATTTATTAATATTTATGAAGTTATTATAGTGTTATATTGAATTCTAGTCTAATAATTTTGGTTATGTGGAAAGTTAGTTAAGGTACAAGTGTATTGGTTTGAAAGTCAATGGTTTTGGAAATTGAGGTATTGAAACCTCGTTTTTAAAATTTGAGGTTGTAAATATTTTATTAAATATTTATGGAAATATTGTATAAGTGTATTAAATTTTTTATAAGTAATTTTATTGATTTAGTGATTAATTAAGGTACAATGACTAAATCGTAAAAACCATAACAGTTTATCGATATAGATTTTTATTCGTTAAAAGGAATAATTGGAAATCATTAAAGGACCAAGGTGGCAATTGGAACACATCTAGAATTGTGGTGACGATTAGGTAGTGTTGTGCTGGAAACAATTTTAAAAAATTATTATCATTAAATTAATATAAGATTTTAAACTATAAAAAATGATAAAAGCAAAGTCATCATCTTTATTTTTTTACCAACACTATTTCTTTTGCAAAAAGAAAAGGTTGAGAAGCCATGGTTGAAGCTTCATATTCGACCAAACTTATGTTTTTGCATGGTGAGTGAATGTTCAACCGTTTTTGTAAATTTTATATTTTTGAGATCATTGTAGCTTAATCTAGATAGCCTGGGTATTAAATCATAAAAATGTTAAAGTTTTGAAATTTTTCCATTGATGATTTTTGAGGTTTTTAATGTTTAATGGCCGGATTTGATGCTTAGAAATGTAATAAGATTAATTTGTAAAGTGAAATTTGTTAATTTTGAGTATAGGGACTAAAATGTAAATGTGTCAAAAGTGATAAGAAATTTCTATAATAATTGTATTTAGAAGGCTATAAATGGATGAAATTGAAACCGAATGAAAAAGAAGCTTAGATTATAAAGATATAACTATTTCAATTTTAGGGACTAAATTGAAAAATGTGAAACTTTAGAGAAATTGTACAAGATGAAGTTAAGTTGTTATATACATATACTAAGATGTTATAAGGCTGTTGGAATTGATAAATTGTAATAAATTATTATAGATTTGGAATTTAATCAATCGGAAGTTAATCGAGAAATAGGAGAAATTACAGATTAGTCTCGCACTTCAATTTTTTTGTACCGTAAGTTTATAGAGTATCGAAATGTGTTTATATGTATTTATGATGGTTAAATTGTGAATATATAATTATATAATGTTAAATTGTCAATTTTAAAAGGTTTATAATTTTGTACTAAAGGTGAGAAATGAAAGGATCTAATTGGAAGTTTGAATACTTGTGAAAAATGATTCGTGTGGATTTGAAATGAATGTAATTTGATTATGGCTTGTGTTTTGAAAACATGGAAGTGACCATGTATTATAAATGTTACGACTCACGTATAAATGCCCGTTTGAATGTAGTATACGATTAAGATACGATTGTCATGCCAATAGGTTTGATTGCGCTCTAGTATGGGATATGTGTAAAAGATTATGTGGAGTAAAAGATATGATGGTGATATAATTGTTTATCCCGAAATCCTGCACTTGTTGCGGATTACCAAGCTTTGTCTCTTCAAAGACCTTAGTATGGTGGAAGGATGATACATTATATGAAACGATATTGTGCCTAAGGGCTTTGCACTATAGTGCCTTGGTGTGGTGTAGTTATCACTCTATCGAGCCATTTGGTGTGGTGTAGTTATCACTTTATTGAGCTATTTAGTGTGGTGTAGTTATCCACGTATCTATATCTTATTATTTTAGTTCATCGGGCTAATTGTTTAAAAGTAAAGGAATTGACTAATTCTATATGATATATGAAAATGGATGTATGCATAAAAAATATTTTGTGTTATACGATTGAATTGAATAAATGATGTATATGTTCGACAATTATACATAAATGATACTAGATTGAATTATATAAATGGGGTGTGTTATATGTTTGAAGTATAGATATGTGTTCGAATGGATATGTTATATGATGGTGCTTATGGCACCATATAAATTGAATTGTTTGAGACTTTTTTCTATTGATCTCACCTTTTTGTTGTTAAATGTGAAAACAAAAAAGTTGTTTAGTAGCTAAATTGTTATATTAAGAGCAATTGAGGTAAGCTTACTATTTTAGTTCCTATAAACTTACTAAGCATTTGTAACGCTTACTTTATTTCAATTTTTGTGTCTATAGTTGACATTCTTACGGAACGTGTCTATCGGATCAATTTCAAGGTTTACACATTCTAGTTTCAATCTCGATAGGTTTTTTATCGTTCTAGACTCGACTACGTGGCATGTGTTTAGGTTTAAATGTGATTAAATGTTTATTTAGGATGTTGAGGAAATGATTCTTGGCTATAAAGCTTGTTTTGGGATTTGTTACAATGTTATGTATATAGGCTTTGAATAGTATAAGTGTGGTTGTTTGAGTAATGAATATTAAGATCCATATATCATGCTTGATCTTGAGTACTTATATAATATGTATATAATGTTTGAAATAAATATGTGCATATGTTCATGATGATGATGGAATGCTTAAGTTATATTTGTGATAAATGAATTGTAATCCTTGGGAATGTTATTAATGTTGGGATGTCAAATGGTTTGACTTAAAATGTGAAATTGTTATTTTGGTTAATGGCATGAATGGTATTAAACTAGTCGAATGATTTGAAATGTTTTAAAACTCTTGTTTTGTGATGGTGACGTTGTGGCATATTGGTTAGGCATTAGTAAGATGTTATATGACATATTTTTGTTTAGCTTTGATATGTTTTGAACAAGTTTAAAGTTGTCAAAATGTATTTGTGAAGTTACCTTAATGGTTGGTTTTGATAAAAGCCCTTAAATGTCATATTTTGTTGTCACACAATTTAGCCACATGGTTGTGTGTCATACACGGGCATGTGACATGGTCGTATACCACTGGAAAATAAGGTGTATTTAGATCACACGATCTCAATTAGTTACACGACCGTGTGACTTTTTTTGGATTTTTGCATTTTGGTCCACAAGGCTTCAATGAGTTACTCGATCGTGTGACTCCAAATTTCACACGGTCTCCATTTGTAGCACAGCCTAGGCACATGGCCATGTGATCCTATTATGAAAATTTTCCTAACTTTTTAAAAAGTTTTTAATTTAGTCCTTATTTGTACTCGGATCAACTTAAGAGTTTTCATAAGTCGAATAAGACTCGAATTTAATTGTATATTTTAATATTTGAATGATTATGACATGATTGATTATTTGATGGGTTTCTTTATGATTTAATTTATCTATAATTTTGGGAATGTTTCAAATTAGTCCTAATCCAATTCTAGGTTGATATTAGAACATATTTAACTTCGTTTAAAGCCCAAGAAAAGTTATATTTGATGATTATGCATTGCATTGACTATCATTGTGTAACTCATGCTTAATCTGAATGTTAATTGTGTATTTATAAAGTCATTCTATGTTTATTTGAATTAATTAATGTTAATCAAATGTGTTCTGTTCTGGATTGACTGTAGCACTCCATAGCTCGACTCCAACGACCGGACCGGGTGAGGGGTGTTATATTTAATGGTATCAGAGCTATGATTTAGTCAATTCTAGGAATGAACGTAGTCTGTGATGAGTCTAGAAATAGATGTCACATTAACTTATGATAGTGTGATGCTTTTAATCCAAGTTGACTCTATTTTCTTATAGATATACTATGTCAATCGAGCCTAATCGTATCGTATCTGATTAGATAAATGGTAATGATTCCTCTTCCAATTAGGGAGCTAGTCATAATACGACCATTCCATAAGAGCCAGATAGTGATATGTGATTTTTTTTTTGTTAAAAGATGAACCAATGGTTCTTAGAGTCTTTAAAAGCTAATCTTTTGGCTCTACAACTCCACCCCCGATTATGCCTTCCACGACAGTCTATTGTCCTCAAAATCTGGTAAGTGTTCATAGACTTCCAATTGATAAAATTCAAAAACATGGAACTGAATGATTCAGGGATAAAACTGATGATGATTTGATCAAAACTGAATACTGCTGGAAAATAGTCAATGATTTTTTTATGAAATTATATGTTCTTCTTAAGACAGTTTGAAACATTATGTCACTTGGAAAGATGAAGCTTATCGGAGATGAATAATTTTGACAACGGTTGTTCTTAAAGATCGAGTAAATTGTAATTTCTTCTAATCATAGTTAAAAAAGAAATACACCAGCAAATGGTATCTAGATAAGAAGTACAAAGAATTTCTAGAGTTGAAACAGAGAATTATGTCTATAGTAATGAATGAATGTGAATTTATTGGACTCAGTAAATATACCAAAGATATTGTGATCGAAATAAATATATCAGTAGAGTGGATTGAACATGATGTTAGAGTAATGAACTTGTTAGATCAAGATGTTATCATTATATAGATGTGTAAACGTGTTCACTAAAAATATAGAACTGTGAATTTTCTATTGTTCTAATATTATTGCCACTGACAAATTTGATATTATTCTTGATATGGATTGATTGACTTTGTTTGATATGGTAGAAACTGTAAACAGAAGAGAATTGTAATGATGTCAGAAGAGTGAATCGATTAATGTTAATGTTAACAAATTTAAATGTTCCACCAATATCAAGGTAGTGTTATCTTCTCAAATACTTACCAAAGAAGGTCTTGCAATTTAAGTACTGAATATAGAGATTGAAGGTGAAACAAGTCCGATGGTTAATATATATTTTAATGTGTTCTTAGAAGATTTGCCAATTATCTGGCCCAAAAGAAAGGTTGAATTTGTTATTGAATTAGCAGTGGACACTGCTTCAATATCTGTTACACCATATTAAATAGCACAGATAATATCGAAAGAATTGAAGCCTTAGTTGAAAGAGCTATTAAACCAAGAGTTCACTCAATTGAGTGCGTCACCTTGGGATGTTTTGGTCCTGATTGTGAAAAGCAAAGATGAAACTTTAAGATTTTGTATTGGTTGTAGACAACTAAACGAAACTGCTGTAAATAATAGATATTTGTTGTTCTATACTGATGACATCCTAATTTACTCGAGGAAAAAAATAAACTTGATCAACATTTGAGATCTGTACAGAAGAATTTATGAGAATAGCAGTTGTATGCAAAATTTATGTAATGTGAATTCTAACTTCTAGAAATAATATTTCTAAAACATGTATTATGGGCTAAAGGTATTAGTATTGATCCAAACAAAAGATCATTAGATTTGATTTGGAAACTTCTGAAGAATGTACAAAAAAGCACAATTTTTTAGAATGGGTAAGTGTTACAACTTGTTAATTGAGGCTTCAAGGTGATCGAATTACCGTTAACGAAACTATTACGAAACTAGTATAGAAAACTACTAGTTTTATTAAGTTAGGAAATGGTTGACAGAGCTTATTGTGAATACTCATCTAACTTGGAATTATGGCGATTCTATTTTCAGTAGACTTGAGAACTAAACTAGTATTTCTTCAGAGAATTCAAGAATTTCAAAAAGATAATTTGAAGTTTGCTAGTTAAACGAAGACTTGTACTTCTGAGTTTAGTATTGATGGTAACAAAAATCTATGTCTTCGTAACTATTTGAGTATGCCGAAAGATTTAGAACTGAAACGAGATAACTTACGTGAAGCTTACAGCAGTACCTATTCATTTCATCAGGGCAATTTTGAAGTGTACAGTTATATAAAATAGTTGTATTGGTAATAAAGTACAAAAGAAAGATTTCAAAATATGTGATAAGATGTTTGTTATGTTAGCACGCTAAAGACAAGCATTGAGTTCTGTCAGGTTCGTTACCATCTATGATGATTCTAGAATGGAAATGGGATCAAGTCACTGTGGACTTCGTATCAAGTTTATGGCTACCACTAAAAAACAAAGATGCAATCTGGGTTATTGTTGATACTCACCAAATCCACACATTTCATTTCGATTAAAACACATTACTCACTTGAAAGTTGTAATTTCAAAAATTCATTACATTGGTCAAAATTGAGTGAAAGAAAGCTAGTTGAGACTGATTTGATCAGAGAAATAGAACATACAGTTCGTATTATCTTAAACTGTTTGGAAGCCACATCAAACCGTAAGATATTGTATACCGGTATAAAAAGAAAGGATATCTACTCTCAGACTTATGACAATGTATTCCTAAAAGTCTCATTTTAAGAAAAGATTTTATAATTCGATAAAAAGTAAAACTCAAGCCGAGGTTCATAGGACTGTATGAAATTACCGAGAGAATTGGACCAGTGGCTTGCAGACTAGCTTTTCCTTTGGAACTTAAACAGATTCGCAATGTTTTTCATGTTTCTATGTTACGGCGATATAAATTCGACCCTTCCTATATGATTACTGCCAACAAAATAGAGATACAGCCTAACTTGTCATCTTCAGAAGAACCACTCAAGATTGTAGCTCAAGAAATAAAAGAACTACAAAATAAACGAGTATTGTTAGTGTAAGTTCTGAGGCACCGACACGATACTAAGGAAGCTACGTGGGAAACTGAAGACTTTATGAGATCACAGCACCTAGACCTATTTTTAAGGTAAGAAATTTCGAAGATGAAATTTTCTAATGGGAGAGAGTTGTAACAACCCAATTTTCAATTGTACCAGAAATGGTAGTTTTGGAACTCCAGCTTTCGATGATCGTGTCAGTAAATATTATTTATTAATATTTACAAGGTTCTTACAATATTATACTGAATTCTAGTCTAATAAATTTGGTTATGAGGAAAGTTAGTCAAGGTATAAAGTGAATTGGTTCAAAAGTCAGTGGTTTTGGAAATTGAGGTATCGAGACCTCGTTTCTATAAACCAAAGTTGTAAATATTTTTATTAAGTATTTATGGAGTTATTGTATAAGTGAATTAAATTTCTTATAAGTAATTTTTTCGATTTAGTGATTAATTAAGGTATAAGGACTAAATCATTAAAATCGTAAAAGTTTATCGCTTTAGATTTTTATTAGTTAAAAGACATAACTCGACATCCTTTAAGGTCCAAATTAGAAGTTGGACCACATCTAATATTGTGTTGGACAGTTAGGTAGTGTTTTATTGGAAACAATGTTAAAAAAATATTATAATTAAATTAATATAAGATTTTAAAGTATAAAAAATGATAAAATCCAAGTCATCTTTAGTTTTTCACCACTACCATTTCTTCAAAAAGAGAGAAGCTTGAGAAGCCATGGTTGGAGCTTCATATTCGGTAAAACTTGTGTCTTTCTATGGTGAGTGAATTTTGAGCCGTTTTAAAATATATATATATATGTGTGTGTTTTTATATCGTTTTAGCTCAATTTAGCTAGCCAGGGTATTAAAACGTAAAACTGTTAAAGTTTTGAAATGTTTCCATTGATGGTTTTTGAGGTTTTTAATGTTTAATGGTAGGATTTCAAGCATAGAAATGTAATAGGACTAATTTGTAAAGTAAAATTTATTAATTTTGAGTATAGGGACTAACATGTGAACGCGTCAAAATTGATATGAAAATTATATCATTATTGTATTTAGAGGATGTAAAATGAAATTGAAACCAAATGAAAAATAAAGCTTAGAACTTAAAGATATAATCATTTCGATTTTAGGGACTAAATTGAATAAAATGTGAAACTTTAGGAAATTATGTTTAATAAAATTAAGTTGTTATATACGTATGTTAAGATGTTATAAGGTTTTGGAATTGATAAATTGTAATGAATTATTATAGATTTGGAATTAAATCAATCGGAAGTTAATCGAGAAATAAAAGAAATTGCATATTAGTCTCGGCACTTCAATGTTGTTGTTTGTACCGCTAAGTTCAAAGGGTATTGAAATGTGTTTCTATGTATTGATTGTGGTTAAATTTTGAATCTTTAATTATATATTGTTAAATTGTAAATTTTACAAGGTTTATAATTTAGTACTAAAACGAGAAATGAAATGATCTAATTGAAAGTTTGAATACTTGTGAAACATGATTCATGTGGATTCTGAATGAATGTGACTTGATTATGTCTTCCATACTGAAAACATCTAAGTAACCCTATATAATAAGTGTTACAAATCTTGTATAAATGCACGTTTGAACATAGTAAATGATTAGTATACGAATGACATGCCAATAGTGTTGATTGCGCAATAGTACGGTATATGAGTGAAAGATAATCTAGAGTAAAAGATATGATGGATAAATCATTGTTTATGTCGAAATCCTACATTTGTTGCAAATTACCAAGCTTTGTATCTACGGATACCTTGGTGTGGTGCAGGGATGATACGTTATATGATACAATATTCTGCCTACGGGCTTTGCACTACGATGCCTTGGTGTGGTGTAGTTATCGCTCTATCGAACAATTTGGTGTGTTGTAGTTATCACTCTATTGAGCTATTTGGTATAGTGTAGTTACCTACGTATCTATATCTTATTATTTTAGTTTATCGGGATAATTGTTTAAAAGGAAAGGAATTGATTGATTCTATTGATATATGAAAATCGATGTGTGCATACAAATATTTTGTGTTATACGATTGAACTAAATTAATGATGTATATGTTCAACAATTATACGTAAATGATAATGGATTGAATTATATAAATGGGGAATGTTATATGTCTTAAGTAGATATGTGTTCGAATGGATATGTTACATGATGATTGAATAATGTAGTCAAAATATATAAATAGTTGATGATACTGATATAAATGACATTGAATTGAGTTATATGGCACTTTATAAATTGAACTATTTGAGACTTTTTTTTGGTGATCTCACCTTATTGTTGTTAAATGTGAAAATAGGAAAGTTGTTTAGTAGCTAATTTGGTTTATTAATAGAGATTGAGGTAAGCTTATTGTTTTAGTTCCTATGAACTTATTAAGCATTTGTAATTCTTACTCTGTTTCAATTTATGTGTTTGTAGTTGACATTCATGCGGAATGTGTCTATCGGATCAAATCCAAGGCTCACAATATCCAGTTTCAATCTCGGTACGTTTTTTATCATTCTAGATTCTGTTAGTGGCAAGTGATTAGATGTTAATTTCAAATATTGAGGAAATGATTCTTGGTTGTAAAGCTTATTTTGGGATGTGTTACTATGTTTATGTATATAGGCTTTGAATAGTATAAGTGGTTGTTTGAGTAATAAAGATTAAGGTCCATATATCGTGCTTGACCTTGAGTGATTATATAATATGTATATAACTTTTGAAATAAATATGCGTATATGTTCATGATGATGATGGAATGCTTAAGGTATATTTGAGATAAATGAATGGTAAACCTTGGGAATATTACTAAGGTTGGGATGTGAAATGGTTTGACTTAGAATGTGAAATGGTAATATTAGTTTATGGCATGAATGGTATTAAACTAGTTGAATGATTTGAAATGTTTTAAAACTCTTGTTTTCTGATGGTGTCATTGTGGCATATTGGTTAGGCATTAGTAGGATGTTATATGACGTATTTTAGTTTAGCTTTGAAAAGTTTTGAACAGGTTTAAAGTTGTCAAAACGTATTTTTCAAGTTACTTTAATGGTTGGTTTTGTAACAAGCCCTTAAATGACATATTTTTGTGCCACACGGTTTAGCCAGATGGCTATGTGTCACACATGGGCTCGTGGCACGGCCATGTGCCACTGGAAAATAAGGTGCATTTAGATCATAGTCTCAGTTAGTTACATGGCTGTGTGACTTTTGTTGGAATTTTGCATTTAGGTCCGCACGACTTCAGTGAGTTAAATGAACTAGATACACGATCGTGTGACTCCAAATTTCACATGATCTCAGTTTGAAGCACGACCTAGGCACACGACCATATGGCCATTTTTTTAAAAAATTCCTAACTTTTTGAAAAGTTTTTAATTTAATCCTTCGTTGTACTGGGATCAACTTAAGAGCTTTCATAAGCTTGAATAAGACTTGAATTTAATTGTATGTCATAATATTTGAATGATTACGACATGACTGATTATTTGATGGGTTTATTTATTAATTAATTTATCTGTAATTTTTAAAATGCTACAAATTAGTCCTAGTTAAATTCTTAGTTAATATTAGAGCATACGTAAGTTCGTTTAAGACTCGAGAAAAGTTATATTTTATGAATTTGCATCGAATTGACTATCATTGTGTGACTCATGCTTAATCTAAATGTTCATTGTGTATTTATGAAGTAATTTATCTAACTGTCATTGAATTTACGTCGCATGGCTCCTCGTCGCTACAATGTGACGACGAAATAGGAGCGAAGTAGAAACGACATGGCCACGTGGCGACATGTCATGCAATTTTCTTAATTTTTTTTCATCCAGTCAAATTCTGATTATTTGTCCCAAACTAACTTTGATTAGCGTAAAATATTTTAACATTATTTGACGTATGAATTTAGCCTATAACTAGGCCCTTTTCTACCTTAGAAAGATTAACCCTTAACACATTTAAGTATTAGCTTTTACAAACTTTTAGAGAATTTTGTGTTTATGTTTTGAGGGTTCTTATTTTTAGGTTTTGGTGTTTAGTTTTTATATCCATCTTTATACTATTCATTTTTTCAGATTTAGTAAAATTATCTTTGTTAGTGCTTTTTTATCCTTTTTAAAAGGGTTTTTCCACATAAAATTTGTTTGTTCGATTATTTCAATTTCTTTATTATTTTTCTTGTTCGTTGCTTACACGGGATTTTCTCCAATAAACTGGTATCAGATCTTGACTCAATTTCTGCATTCAACCCGTTCAGAGATGGCAACAACAAGGTTCAACATTAAGAAGTTCGTGGCATCACAAATTTTAATTTGTGGCAAGTTCAGATGACAACAATTCTAGTTCAGAATGGTTTGGAAAATGTCATTACTAGGAAAAAGCTCGATAATCTAGACAAGTCAAAATGGGAAGAGCTTGATGAGAAGGCCTTGTTTGCAATACAATTTTGTCACACAAATAGTGTATTGATGGAGAAAATGACATCCACCTTGTGGAAAGGTTAGACACCCTTTCCGTAACAAAGTTTTTGGCTAACCAAATGGTGTTAAAATAGTGGTTATACACATTTCGTATGGATGAAGGTGAGCACTTTAGAGGTTACATCAGTTAATTTCTTATTCTTTTGAATGATCTAAAGAACGTTGAGGTTCAGATTGATGATGAAGATCAAACTATGCTATTATTGTGCTCTTTACCCCTTTCATATAAGTCTTTCATGGAGACATTGATTTATGATAGAGGTAAACTCTCACTCAAGGATGTGAAGGATCACTTCTTGAATAAAGACAAACTCGACAATAAGTTTGGTTCGGATAGAATGTTAGATAGGCAAGCCGCGATTTTGGTAGCATCAAGGAATCAAGACAAGAGATGTCGCTACTGCATGAAGTTAGGTGACATTAAGGTAGATTGTTACAAACTACAAAATAAGAGGATTGCTGAGAGCAACGAGGAAGAATTAGCTGAAGCTAATTTGGGTAACGACAAGGGTGATGCTTGGTTATTGGTGTCTATGATTGAAAGGTCTAAGTTTACATCCAAATGGATCCTGGATTCAAGTTGTTCTTTCCACATGTGTCCCAACAGGGACTGGTTCTCTACATACAGTTCAGTTGAAGGTGGAGTTATGCATATGGGGAACGATCCATCTATTAAGCCAATCGGTGTAGGTACCTATAATGGTCCGAAAGTCAGTGGTGACAAAAAACACGGTTTTCGAACTACATTTTTGTAAACTGGATCTGTGAATATTTTATTTAATAATTATGAGTCTAAATTAGAAATCTATTGAGTTTTGGAATAGTAATTTTTGTGAATTGTTAATTAATGTACAGGGACTATAAAAGTAGTAAATTTTCAATTGCTAAAGAAATTGTAAGTAAAAATTGTACTAAGGACCTAAATGGAAAATAAACCACTAGGTAAATAATAGTGGACGGTGGTGGCATGGGTTTTATGCATTTTGTATGAAAATTTTAATTTTAAAATTTTAAAATTTAAAATTGAAATGTAAAACATAAAATAAAAGAAAGAAAGTGGGAAGAAAGAGAAAAAACCATTGTTTTCATCTTTCTCAACCAGGGACTATTTTGTGAAACTGTTAAAGTTTATAAAAGTTACCATTGATGAATCTTGAAGCTTTTAGTGTTGATATGCTAGTTTATAAGCTTAGAGGCGAAATAGGGAGTAACTTGTAAAGTGATATTTTTTATTTTTGAGTTTAGGGACTAAAATGAAAACTAATTGAAATTAACTTAAATTTTCTATAATTACTGAGTTTGGAGGGTTGTATAAGGGTGTAATTAAAAATGGTTTGCAAAAAGAAGCTTAAATGTGAAGATATAGTTGTTTCAATTTTAGGGACTAAATTGAACAAAATCTAAAATTTTCTTAAATTTTAAAATTGAGTGTGAACTTATTGGTATATTGATGATTTGGCATGTTTATGTTAATTTGTAACTAAAGACGACACGGGAACATAAAAAAGAATGGTGAAAGCAAAAATCGATGACGAATAACTCAAGTTTTGGTAACTGTTTCTATGGTCAAATATTTATTTAATTTTCATATTTTTATAATATTATATATTGTGTACTGTTACGATCAACTATCTGGTGACAAGTGAAATGATTTGGGATATTACAATTGAATATCGAGACAAGTATCAAAATGAATAGATGCATGATTGCGGAGTTGAATTATATTGCTATTGGGTACAATTTCGAAAGAAGCGTTATGAAGATAAAAATTGAGATATTAAGAGGTATTGACTTTACCCATACGATAAGAGGTGAATGTGATCAACGTATCAGTGGACTAGACTCGACAAAGCCATCGCTGGGCAACGCAGAGTGGTAGGTCATTGTTGTCGGGAAATCCGAAATGACATAAAGGAGTTTAGAAACCATCTTTGCCAGGAAATTCAGGGTTGTAAGCCATCACCGTCGGGCAACCCGGGGTGGCAAGTCATCATTGTCGAGCAGTCCGAGATGACATAAATGAATTAAGAAACCATCATTGTCGAGCAATCCAGGGTGGTAAGCAATTGCTACCGGGGAACCTGAGATGGCAATCATCGTTGTCAAGCAATCCAGTGTGGTAAGCCATTGTTTTCAGGCAACCTGGGATGGCAGTCATTGTTGTCGGGCAATCCAGAATGACATTAAAAAGTGAAAAAGATGTATTTACTAGTTCAAAAATTTTAGCGGAAGCAAAATGCAAAATGGCATTCGTAAATATTGAAATGAAAAGGGAAAGAAGTTAGTGATCAAAATCATATTGAAACCTAATGGCATAGAACTTTTCTATTAATCTAAATGCTTATAGATTGAATGGTTTTACTATACCATCATAATGTATAAAGATATAAGGCATTGCTTACTTATCGTGAGGTTTTACTTTTTGTGTACAGGTTAGGTCTATAGCTACATTTTGTGTCTCACTTTAGCATCCAACCGAGGCCCCAAACTCCCTGAAGTTTGTATTCCATGTTGGTTATGTAATTTGGCATGTACCTAGGGTTGTCACTTTGAATTTTTAGATGGTTGATGACAGTTGAAAGTATGTTTGAATGTTTTTAGATAATGGTTGATAACTACCTTTGTTGTTTATAATGATAGGTTAATTAGTTATGAGTTTTAACGAATGATGATAGTATGTATATAAGCATATGTATAAGTGTTTTTGGCAAGTTGTTAAATTAACTTGGCTTGAGTGGTAGTGCATTGTAGATTTGGTTTATAATGTATGAAGGTGCCTTGAGGCATATTGGTTAGAAATAGGATACATTGTGTTTGGGCATAGTTTTGTGCATTTTTAGCAAGGTTTTAGGTATGATTTACTGCAAATCATGTATAGTTGAGGTGTTGATTTAATAGCTTACATATTAAGGTACCTTTTTGGCACACACGGTCGTGTGTCACACATAGGCATGTGGCACGACCTTGTGCTTGTTTTTAATATGTGAGCTTCTAGGTTGGCACGACCTCAGCTTGTTACATGGGCTGGCCACATGCCCATGTGACACTATAGATTTGGTCAAGTAATTTTTCACATAGCATCAATCTTATACACAGTTCAAGGACATGGTCGTGTGACTTTAAGTTGAAAATTTTTCATTTAGGTCCACACGGCTTCATTTGGTTACACGACATACAACACGGACATGCGACTCCTTTATACATAGCTTCAAGTCAGTTACACAACCAAGCGACATGGTCGTGTAACTTAGGCACATACAATTACAGTTTGTCGCACGGCTGTGTGACCTTTATTTACTGAATTTTCCCTACTTTTTGTTAAGTTCTCAATTAAGTCCCTATTTGATTTTGGGTTGGTTTATGAGTTCTCATAAGCTTGATTTAGACTTGAATTTGTTTGTAAATCTTGCGAAACATGGGATATGAATTGTTTTATTAATATTATTGAATGTTTAAGTTACAAATGTTTGTGAATTATTCAGTTAACTATTGTGGCATTCTATAACTCGAGTCCGACAATCGGACTAGGTAAGGGGTGTTACAGTACCATTCAGATTAGGATGAATGACAAGACAGTAGATGTTAGATATGTACTTGATTTAAAGAAGAAACTTATTTCCTTAAGTATGGTAGACTTGAGGAGTTGTAGAATTAACATCGAGTCAAGCGACATTAAAGTATCTTGTAGGGCTCTCATTCTGATGAAAGGTCGAAAGATTGGCAATCTTTATCTTCTTCAAGATTCAACGATGACTGGTAAAACAACAAGTCCCTTATCTGTTAAAGAGTCGAAGTCAACTCGTTTGAAGCAGAGGCAATTTGGTCATAAAAGGGAAAAAGGTATGACCATTTTGAATAAAAGAAGTTCCTTTTTGGGCGCAGGGTTTGGAAAGATAGAGCATTGTGTTCGTGGAAAGAAGACTCGGATCAGTTTTGATTTGGCAGTGCACAAGTCGAAGACTAGAAATCTCCAATTTCAAAGTTCAAGCACAAATTGGACTCAGTTAATATCTTGCAAAGTTCAAGATAGGCCCGTGGCAGGCTCGACATAGAAGGCATTGTAAAAATACGAGTCAAGGTGGAGATTTGTGGAGTATGTCTCACATTTCGGTCAAATTAAGACAAAAATAGAAAGCGACGTCGCGACGAGGAGCCATGTGACGTGACAATGACGCAACGAAAAAATAGGGGAGAAGCAAAAACAATGTCGTGGCCGTGGTTTTTTTATCCTCATCAAAGGAGTTTTTTCACGTAAAATTTGTGTGTTTTATCTTTTCAATTTCTTCGTTAATTTTCTCGTTCATTACTTACAGGGGTTTTCCCGCAACAAATATATTAAAATGCACAGGTGAATATAAAATTGCCTAAGTGAATAGATTGTTTTTTTTTTCAAAATAGACTCTTGAATATTAAATATTTAATACACGGTTAACATCATTGAATTAAATGAATTGATATGAGTTTATATTAATTCACCTTTATTTTGAATAGAATTTTTTAATTTATATTTTATCATAATACAAAATCATAATTCTAAAAATTAAATATTTATATTAGCTTGTTATTATTTTCTAAATATTAATATTGTTAAAATGTTATAAAATTTGATTGATACATACAACTAAATTTGTGCATCATTAAAATTTGCCTCAAGATGTATTGATAATGTATTATAATTTCATTTATTTAAATTAATATATTAAAAATACTTATTGTTAATAATTATTATAAATATATGAAAACTATAATTTAATCTATAATATGTTAAATCATTTATTACTTTTTAGTAAATTATTTATAAGACTTTGTTAAAAAATCCTATGAGTCTAATTTAAACTTAATAATGAATGATTTTACAAAATAAAAGTAGAAATATAGGAAAATAAATGGAAGCTTGGCACGAACAATTCAAAGTGGGTGTTTTTTTATTTTTCCTTTTAAGTTTAAAAATTGCAAAAAAAAAGAGTTAAATGCTTTTAACACATACACAATGTTATCTGAAAATAATAATTTTGTAAATTACTTTAACATATTTTCATAAATAATTTAATAAATTTAAACGTTAAAATTGTTAAAAAATATTTTAGCATTGGCAATCTTTTGAAAATATTTTAATTAATATATTTAAAATTTTAAATTAAATTATTTTTAAAAAATTGTACATTAAAATTTTTAATAAAATTTAAAAAGAAAACAAAACTTTTAACAAACATATTTAAAACAGCTTTATTTTTACGATTAAAATATGTTAAAGTATACTACAATTTTTAATTAAAATATATAAATTTAAATCTATTAACATGATATTTTCAAATTATTTAAAACTATTTATATTTATAATTTTTTTCAATAAGATAGTTTTATTACAAAAACTAATTTAAATTTAAATTTAAAATCTATATAAAATGTATTTAAAATATTATACAAAAAAGGTATGTTTGGAATAAAATTTAAGCAACATATATATTATTTATATAAACAATTTACTTTTTTAAATTTAAAACTAATATCGAATTAAAACCTTATTATATGAAATTATGAAATGATGAAATATTATTTTGATTTATTCATATAATCAATCTATGTATTGCATTAATATCCAAACTAGTTTTAATTAATTCAAAAATCACCCCACTATTAAATTTCACAATTATTTGCGGTGGATGGATGTTGGCTTAGGACCATAATTTAAACCAATTTAAATCTTGAACCACCTATTAAAATCACAAAATCACTTCAAAATTATCTAAAATCATCAGACGTGGATGAACTAGATTGTTATCATATTCATAGCACTGCTTTCCCTCAAGATTCCTTTCTGTAAATAATTCTAGTGTGCGTAGCCCCCACTATCATTGAATCTTAACACATTAGACAGGGGTTTCCAATTATATTATGCGAACTGTGATGAAAAGTGGGGGCACGCATTATATTTAGAACACACAGCCAGGCCCCCTGTTTTTTTCCATCAATAAAGTTGTTGAACATTATAATAAAGCTGCCACATCTATAATAACAAATAATAAAAGTTGTCCCAAAGCAATGTAATAATAATAAGTATATTTATTATACAAATTTGTTATATATATATATATATTTTAAAGAAAATTTGTTATACATTTATACTTATTATATTCACTATTTATAAAAAATTTTAGTGAGTTGATGTCAACTATCAATCGAATCTTAGTTTACTCAAAGAATCATAAAAATTATTTTATTTATAAAGTAAGTTATATGATTATGTGTATGCTTTTGACTTTTTATATGCATATAAAATTATGTAATTTTATCTTTATGTTTTAAATACATAATTTTATACGTATATATGTATAATAAAATTTTAATATATATCATATTTTTCATAATTTGTCATCGCAGTTCAGTCGAGAGAATTTTTTAAAAATTTTTGTGTCCTATTTACATCAATTTCCCTCTTTAAAGTATTGAATTTTAAGAAAAAAATCAAAATTTGAAATAATAAAACATATATTAAAATTTTATTACTATCCAAAATTATAACATGAATTCATTGAACTTGCCTCTAGTCTTTTCATTTCTCATAGATGCTATTTGTACTAACTCTTAATCAAAAATGTTTTAGGATTATTATTAGTTACTCATAGATAGATAATATATCCGAAAAATTACGAAGGATTTTTCAAATTTTGATTACATACTGTGCTTTTTATGTCTCTCTATATAAAAGAATTTAAACATTTAATAGTTATTAAACTTTTAGCTTATAAACCGAAAGAAAAATAAGTTTTTGTATTTTTAGGCAAACATAGAGTGGATGGTGTGAATTGAAAGTTATAATGAGAGAGGCATGCGAAAGTGAGATTTATACTTTGGACCCCACCAAGTTGGTGAATGTTGGTACCCGTTTTGATATGATTAAAAACTTTGTATGTATGTTTGCCAACTGTCTTTTTAGATTACTTGTGTCTTCCGTTCTCAACAACAGTTTCTTTCCAAGTCTTTACCAGTTATGATGGATTGAAAAACCAAAACAAGGAATTAAACATATAATGGGGAGCACTTATTAGGAACCTGGCTGCTTGGAATTTGACTCCCAGAAAACTGTAAACCCCGCACCAGCTATAAGGTGGACCATAGTGAGTAGAAAATAGAGCTGAAAGGTGATTTATTTTATAGGACAAAAAGCTAGTGCAAGTATCGATTAACCCCCGCCGGTAAAGGAAGAGTGGATCCAGAAAACTTTTCTGTTACTAAGAGGGTATCCACAAGCCAGTTCCATTAAGAGAAGAATTGTGATGAAAAGATGTAAGCTTAAACATTGAATGATCACCGACAATATTAACAGAGACTTAGGAGAAAGCACAAAGCTTGAAGGGAAACTTACGAATAACGTCACCGACTTGGAAGGTCTTTGTTGCAGCCCACTGTTTGTAGTCAATACTGCCAATGGTGGTCCAACCAGCAGAGTCTCCAACCTTGTAAACAGCTGCAAGGGACAACCGCAGCAAGGCAGGCATCAGTATCAGTAAAGCCTGAGCTACAATTCTCTTTGCAGCCATTTGTAAACTGGCTTCGATGCTCCTGAGCAAGGAGAAGAGGTGTTTCTATTTTCCTTTCTGGCTGGGTTTTTGAGGAGGGTAAGGGACTCTTTCCCTCAAGGTGTTTATAAAATCTTTTTGCACCAACTTTTATTTGGTCGTTGTGGCATCTTAAATTTTCAGTTACATTCGGGAGTATGGGCACCCTACTTTCTGATATTTGTGGCAAGGAACGCCACTTTATTGCAAATTGACCAAAGGATTCATTGTAACTAAAGTTACTTTTTATTATGAGACTGAGACATCAAAGGAATAGATACAGACAAATGGGAGTACCAAATTTGATGTCAATGTTTCTACTACTTTCTATTACAGACAAACATAGGTATTGGACCAAATTCCATTACCGGGAATGTAATTTTACAATTTTCACGAGTCTTGAATCCTCTGTTTCAATATTATTGAAACCCACATGTTGGTATGTGGATTTAATTGAATAAAAAAGAGTGAAACATTTCAGTACTCAGACAACTTTAGGATGTACTTCTTTCCAGTTGTTCCTTTTCGTCCTGTTATTCAGGGCAGATGGCATCAGCTCCAGAGCTCCCTATCACTTTTACTCTCTGGTACTGTTATGCGACGATGCTTCAGTTCATCAACATTTCAGTACTATTACTCCCAAGTATTTGAATATGTTGAAGTCACTCATTATTATAATACTTTTCTTGGGGTTTTTTACATTAATAATATAAAACAAATAAATAAATATCATAATAGGATAAGGGGATTAATATTTGTGAGAATAGATAAATGGCAGCACCACTTTATTTTTTAAAAAAAAATTCGAGTGCAACTTGACCAATCGGCAGCACTAGACTAAAATGTGATGATCTGAAAACTCCAGGCACCTTATATCTAGATTTTCTATTTTAATTGGCAGCTGAAAAAAACGCTTCAAGGGTGCTGCCTGACGGCAACAAACTTTAAAAGGGTAAATTCCACCCTAAACCTCTATTTATTATTAATTTTTATTCTCTTTTAACACTAAAAATAGATTGGCCTCTTATCAATTAGTCTAAAAAGTTTTTCTACCAAAAGTATTTTTGTAAGTAAGTCAATTCCAACTCAAAATAAATTTTATTTATTTTTCAAATTTTTTTCACATTATGTTTGACATAACAGTTAACGGTCATGTCCACACCGAAGGGATGATACAAGTACAACATCTCATTAGTAGATCTATTCAATTGTTCACTACAATTAACTTGTTGTACTTTAATGAAATTTTTTTAACTTTAACGATTTTACCATACAATACAAATCAATAATTTGTTAACAACGACCAACTTTAATGAAAAAATGACTTTTATTAACTTTAATAAATAACAGTGTTTGACATCAATGCAATAAACACAATTGATATTTATTGAAATGTTAACATGGTAAGTACAAAAATAAAGTAAATTAATCCAATCCCATGTCAGAATGTGTACCAGACCAGGGTGGTCAATGGTTGCGAGCCGGATTCCTTCTTGGTTGAGCCTTCGGTAGAGATTGTGGTCCAGGCCTCTCCTCTTCTTTGCCTTCGTCCGTAGTTTATTGGTATCGGGTGCTCCTTGGTTGCCATCGCGTATCATTTGGTCTAGGAATAGGTGGTTAGGAAGATGAGCCACCTTGATAAAATAAAGACCTAGGAGGCGTTTGCGTCACCATCAGCGTAAGGGTATAACTATATTGTGTTCTGTACACTGGTTTTTGATCGACTGGACTTTCGATCAGTGGCCAAAACATGACAGCCTATACGTCATCGTCGGCATCATTGTGGTCGAAAATGTCGACGGCGTGGGTGTGTAATATGCTGGGGACGAAGGTCTGAAAACAAAATCTGGCATCAAAGTAGAAGCAGCAAAATATGGTGGAATATATGGTGCTTGTGTGAAAATGACAGGGTTCGAATACGCACCAGAATAGGACAACACATACTAGCCAGGGGGTGGTATGGGTGTGGGTGTCGGCTCTTGCATAGGTGTCGATGACAGACCTGCCTCGTCAGACCTTAGATGCATCGATGGTCATCGTGGCCTCCTCGTATGCAGTTGCCCCCTCCTATCTTCTTTGCTTAGCAAGTATGGCTTTTCAACAAGCCTAAACCAAGTAACATGCCAAAACACTCCAACGAGCCAAACCAACCGAGAACATGCCTTGAAACCAAGTGCCAAGCCCAAAGGCTTTACATCCACCCTCGGTAACACTCCAGAAACATTGTAAATATAATACAATAGTCTGCAACAAATGTTGGACTCTGGTATATTCAGTGGATAAGAATAAATCAGGAATCATCATCTCATCACAAGTCAATCCCATACAGTGCGCAATATAACCTATTAGCATGTCAATTGTATCCTATCCTATGTTCATCCGGGCTCGATACAAATAATTGCATAATATTTTACAAATCAATTAAATTTCTTACCTTAAATTAACTTTATAATTTTAGCATTATATAAATATATATACGAATACTCAGCAAACCATAACTCACTAGCCAATATAACATTACAAGTTATTCTAATTTAAACCGTACGAACTTACCAGGGCTAAACAACAAAGATGACAACATCAAGGACTATTCAACAATTTTCTCTTTTTTGCAATTATCTACTGATTCTTGATCTATACAATAATTTTTATTTCAACTATCAGTCCCAAATACGTTATAAAAGTCTGCTTAATATTTGTGATTTCTTAATTGATATTTTCATAATTTCCTAAAGTTTTGCACTTTATTTAATTTTAGTCCCTAATCCAAAAACTATAACATTTATCACAATAAAATTAAATTCAAGATAGTCAAATTCTCTCTCATACATAAACAAGCCATAACAATTGAAATTTCTCAAGAATTTCATGCTAATTTTCTATTTTATCAATTTAGTCCTTAAACTTTAAAATCAATTAAAATCACTTTACAAAATAATCCTAATCATCAACCAATACTTCAAATTAATCATTTAACATTTAATAATAACAAATATTCATCAATGGAAAAATCCAAAATCTTTAACAGTTTCAAAAATGGAGATACGGATTAGTTGGACCTAGTTGCAGTAATCTCAAAAATATAAAAATTATTAAAAGGCTTAGAAAACATTACCATGCAAGAAATATGAAAGTGAGAAGCTCTCAACCATGGCTATTCGGTGTAGAGAAAAAGAAATGAAGAAGATGACTTCATTTTTTAATGCTTTTTATCTTTTAATTCATTCATTTTAACTTAATTTAATTAATTTTAATTATAAATATTCATTTATCACATACATCAATTGCCCAATAAGATAAAAATGGCATAATTCCAATATAGATCCTTAAATAATTGCTAAATTATTCCTTTTAACAAATAATAATTAATATCGATTAACTTTTACAGCTTTTACGATTTAGTCACTTTTCCTTAATTGACCAATCAAACATTAAAATTTCGAACCGAACTTTTACATACTAAAATAATTACTCCTTAAATAATTAATAAAATATTCACGATCTTGATTTATAGAAACGAGGTCCCGATACCTCATTTTCTAAAACTACTTGACTTTTAGGGTAACCACCTATACTTAACCATTTATTCAATTAGTTGAATTTTATCTAATCAAAATTTAATATAAAACTATAATCGACTCGTATGAATGAAATAATAATTAATACGAACTTACTCATCGAATTTGTGGTCCTAAAACCACTAAAAAACGAGTTGTTACATAGAAGCTTTTTCAGGTGATACGCATAAAGGTGCTTCCAGCTAGAAGCTATTTTCATCATTTTTTAGCAAAAGCGCTTCCAGCAGGAAGCTCTTTCCGCCAAGTTAGCATTCCCCAACGTTCACCTACTTTCGATGGCTATTTAATTAGTCATTACCCCCTCCAACGATAAAAAATATTATCTTATAAACCCCCATTTCATTTTTTTCCCAATCCAATATCAAGTCTCTCTCTCATATTATCAATTCTCTCTCAAATTCCTCTTAAACCCACTTAAATTCTCTAATTTTTTGCTCTTTCAATTTTATTTATTTTTTATTTAAATTATTTTAACATTTTCCTAAAATATTTTTCTAATACAAAGTATTCATTGTTTTTGAAATTATCAATGGCAAGTTTTGTAATCCATCATGGTAAGAACCACATTTTCATCAATCAATTGCAAATGGTAGGAATATTTCTTATTATAATTTAATGTTGTCAAATTTTTATATTCCTTTTTATATTTAAATTTAATATTTTGTAAATTTCTTTCCTTTATTAGGCGGAAGATCAAATTTTGCAAACCAACATTCATAATCTACTCGCTCCTCCAGCACCCCTAATTGAGCCCTACTTGAGAGAAGTTAGTTTTTTACATATGGCCCTTGTAGGTAGGGGTGTAAGTTGGACCCAACACTCGTAAACGTGTTGGTGGAAAGGTGGAGACCCAAGACTCACAGTTTCCATCTTCCATGTGGCGAGTGTACTATCACTCTGGAGAACGTGCAGTTACAGCTCGAGTTACCAGTGGATGGCCCCGTAGTGACTAAGACTGTTAGTGTCGATTGGAGAATGGTATGCGAGGAACTTTTGGGGCTGGTTCCGGAGAAAATTTTTGGAAGCCGGATAGAAATGGCTTGATTAAGAAGAAATTTTAGTGAACTTGACGAGGATTTGATGAAAGTCAAAAGAGAAAACTATGCTCGTGCTTACATTTTTATGATAATCGGAGGTATCCTAATGCCGAATAAGTCACGGAATCTCGTTCATTTAAGGTGGCTGCTGAAACTCGGTAACTTTAGAGAAGTAGGCGAACTCAGTTAGGGGTCCATTGCGTTGGCGACATTGTACCAGGAGATGTGTCGGGCGACGCAACTAGGAAAATTTAAAATTGGTGGTTGCATGCTACTACTGTAGTCATGGGTGCAGTAACGGCTACCATTTTTATGTCTTGAATCAAACTACCCTTACACGTTTCCACTTGTAACAAGGTAAAATTTATTACATAATCCATTTACCGTGATAAAATAATTTAAAGTTTAAATTATTCTGTTAACATATTATTCCAATAGGTGGAATCATGGACCGAGTTACGCGAGAGAACTGGATGAGCTGCAAAATATACGGATTCTGTAAGACCAATGATCAGAAGAGCAGGTTAGTATATATATAACTAATTGATTTAAGATTAAGATTTAACGGTATATATATAACTAATTATTATTATAATATAGTTTGTATAGACGACATACGAGGGTCCGGCAATTCTGGAATGCATCCTATTAGAATTTCTAGTGAATCCCAACATCTGGCATGTGAAGGTGTCATTGGTAGTGTACGCTACCGTGGAGATGCATGAGTTGGATAAGGTGATGCCACAATTTAGGTTCGGACAATCGATTCTATTGGCACCTTAGGACCTTGATGATCTCTATCCTATTGACTTGTGGGGGAGGCCAGATGATAATTGTATGAGATTTCACGGTGAATATATCAACATGTGGAATAATAGGTACGAGTTTTTACCTCATTGCGAGGTGATTACAATGGATAATCGCGTATCCATATCTGTGATATTGTTCATGAGACATATTTTAAATGGTTAAATGACTTGCTTATTGAATTGTATAAATGTTTGCTTGATTTATTATAGTATATCATAAATTGATATTGATTGAATTCGTATTATTGAACAGATTATGCAACTTGTATATTTGTATAACTCACCATTGATTGA
This sequence comes from Gossypium raimondii, assembly GCF_025698545.1. Taxonomy (NCBI): domain Eukaryota; kingdom Viridiplantae; phylum Streptophyta; class Magnoliopsida; order Malvales; family Malvaceae; genus Gossypium; species Gossypium raimondii. The sequence continues at coordinate 35,328,607 of NC_068574.1, read as the reverse complement.
TTTTGGTTGACAAAACTAATGTCTATTAACATTGTTATTGAATGATTTATTATGTTTATTCGATAAGTTTTATCGTTTTAACCTGTGAACTTACTAAGCTTATTAAAGCTTCCTCGTGTCATTTTTCTATTTCCTTGTAGATAACATTTTGCAGAATCGGGCTATTAGATCAATGCGTATATCACACTATCCAAATTATTTTTGGTAGATTTTGAAAATGTTTAATTATGAGATATGTGGCATGTAATAAGAGTATCTTGTATATGTTTTATGAAATTATTGCAAGTGATATGTTTTCTACTTGTGTGATGAATATATGCTTTTAGTTAATAATGTGCCCTTGGTTTTGGTATGTGTTTTAAATATGTTACTTGTGAACTTGATTTTTGTTATTTGGTATAAGTCTCAAGGAAATATTTGAAATATGATTTATTGTTTGTGAGTGGTTTGAATGGTAATGGTAGATTCGGCATGAGACATTATAAGTATTTGAGAACTTTTAATGAAATCTAAATTGGTATGAAATATGAATTTAATTTGGATATTGAATTGTGGTGTCAATGAGGGCACATTGGTTAGGCATTTAGGTTGGATGATTTTGACATGTTTTGGGCTTATTTAAGTGTGCTTTGAATAGGTTTAATTTATGGTAAATGAGTTGTTGATGTTCAAGTAAGCATGTTTGGTAAACCTGTATTTGAAGGAAAAATTAAAGGGCATACAACCTGGGACACGGGTTGTCACATGATTGTGTGCTGCATACGGTCTCTTTACATGGCCATGTATTTTAAGTCAGTGTCACACGGTCTAACACACGGCCTGCAACATTGCCGTGTGAGGGTATTTTGATTGCTACACGGTCTGGCACACGGTCGTGTGAAATTATTTCGAAAGTTACACGGTTTATCACACGGTTGGTCATACGAGTATGTCCCTGTGCCACACGGTCTGGCCACACAGCTGTGTGACCCCTGTTTCCAAAAAAATTTTGAATAGTTCTAAAACTTTCTATTTTATTTTAAACTAGTCCCTATTTGTTTCTAAATTATTTTTAAGGCCCTATAAGCCTGATTTAAGGTTAATAACGGTATTCATGCTACAAATGACATTTGAATTTGATTATTTGATATTTAATTTGATATTTGAATGGTTAAATGTTAGTAATTGTTATGATCCGTGTCATAATATTGCGTAACCCTAATCCGACGACAAAGACAAGTTAGGGGTGTTACATTCTAGCTAGAAGCGTTTTTCAAAAATTGGCCCATTCCTGTATTTTTCATTCAATCAGCCTAGTCCCATAAATATTTTATTTTTTTGCATTTAATGGAAAATTAGTCAAATCTAGTTTTATAAAAGCAATGTATGTATTAGTGCTTTTTTCCCCCTCTCTCTCTATCGTTACAATACAATTTAATCACATTAAACATTCTCAAATTATGACCCTCATTAATTGGTCATCAAACTTCAAAACGTTCTAATTACATTCTCAAACTATTGGCATTATGTCAATCAAGTTCTTCCATTATTGAAACCATTAATTGAATCATTAAATGACACGCCAAATATTATGTGACGTAATTTAAAATGAAGGTTTAAGAAAATGTTGTTACATAACTTTTAAAATTAAAAACAAAAAATAAAGTCAATGATAGTTTCTATAAAATTTCAAAAACCTCAAAACCAAGATTTTCAACTATCCATTTTACAATATTCATTATTTTAAATTTTCATTTTAAATTATATCATAGAAGATCTAACGTCTTATTTAACGGTTAAATTAATGATTTGAATAATAGAAGGAAATTATTGATATAAAATTGATAATTTGAGAATGTAATTAGAATGTTATAAAGTTTAAGGACCAATTTAAAATAAATGCCATAGTTTAGAAATTTTAGTGCAATTAACTATTACAATAAGGATGGGAATAACAAATTTTAAATTTGTGTTATCTAAGTGCTTGAGTAAAAGCTTTAAGCATTGCTTCAAGTAAATATCTATAATCTCCCCATTTAATACGAGAGATATATGTTAAATTAAAAAAAAGATTCATTAGCATTTTATTCAAATAATACATAATTTCATGTTGACATTATGTTTATTATTTTAATCTGAATATAATAATTTTAACTTCTTTTAATAATAACAATTATTTTTATAAATAAAATATATTTTAGAATTTTTTAAGAAATTTATTTTACTTTAAATTTGTATATATTCTTCACTCAATTTTTCTAACTCATGACCGGTTATGAATCATAAATATTTATGAAATGATGATTAAAGTTATATTTAATTAGGTGGCTTAAACAATAAAATTCTACTTAAACTATAGTAGTTTCCCAAATTGGTACTTAAACTTTTTTTCGGTCAAAACTGGTACCTAAACTATTAATCTGTTACCCATTTTACCTCAACTATTAGTCCCGTTAGAAAAAAAAATTTCAGCCAATCATAACTTGCCACATAGATCTCTATTTATTTTACCCATTTTCTTATATTTTCTTCGTATCAAACAAATTTTCTTACATTTTCTCACCAACCAAACACTTAAAAAAATTGTTTGCTTCCTTGTACAAATATTCCACCATTTTATCATTTTCAAGCTTCAATTGCTTCTACTAACTTCAATCTTTTTAATAAATTTCAAAGTCAAGATTAATGAACAATGGATTCATTCAACCTTTATCCCAAACTTCTTGTACTTCTACTGTATCTTTAGACTTTGAAATTGTTATTTTCTCAACTTCCCATAAGAATATTTCACTCATCAGGTTCATTCTTAGGATCTTTGCCTTAAATCCTGGTTATTACGAATTGGGTAGCTTTTAACTTTTGTTTGACGTTTGATGAATTTGTTGTTCATACTTGTAACACCCCAAACCCAGCCCAGACGTTATGGCCGGATCTAGTGATGTCACATGATAGGGTGTTTGAAAATCGTGTCGTCGCGTCAAAACCATTTCCATTGAATTCTTTATCTTAATATCTTATTAGTTCCAAAATTGTGTTGCTCATTTAATCGATAGTTTCAAAACGTTATTCGTTTGCGGAAGCTTTTAAAACAGATTGAACAATCGTGTGTTTAGGAAAAACATTTGTTTCTTTTGAAAACCGAGGTTTCCTACTACTAGCAGTTGTAATCCATAAGGTAAAGATAATTAAAACCCAAAACCAAAGTCCGAAAGTCCAATTACAACCCAAAAACTTAGCCAGTAAGAATAGAATAGAAATGAAATCAATTATCGTAAATATGAGTTATAAACCATGAAAGTCCAAAACCGTGGCCACCGCCAAGTTCTCCGCCGCAATGATCCATTTAGATCTGGAGATTACCTGTGCACATTTAAACAAAAGGGGTGAGTTTACAAAAACTCAGTGTGTAATCCCACAGAAAACAAACCATAACAAATCACAGTGCACAGTTAAAGCACTCCTAGGCTTAAGCCATTTTTCAGTATCTGTAGCAGTTTGGGCCTTAGCCTATCTTAGTACAGTATCAAATATACAGTAGGGCCTTAGCCCATCACAGTATTAGTAGCAGTCAAGCAGTATTCATTAACAAAGTCCTACCCAACCAACCTCTACACACCATCTCTGTCCAACCCTACACTCCATGTGGGGATCAAATCAACCCACCCATCCCTACACTCTAGGTAATACCAAATGCGGCACAAAACAGTAATTTGCAGCTGATCTGCCAGTATGTTAGGCTTAAGAGCCTTTCAGTACACTTTCTCCAAATATAATTAACCCAACCCCATGCAATGCAACATACAAGTCATGACATGCTATCTCAGGACATCAGTACATATAATCAGTTCAGTATACAAACACACTATCATCATGCTCAACACATATATAAATCAAATAGTCAGTTCGTACAATTAGGGGTCTAAGTGATGCTTACCGACCCTATAGTAGTTTCACAGTCGACTCAGGGGACCCGTACAACCTTAGCAATCAATTCAGCGAAAATGGGCTCACACGCCCATGTGGTCCGCCCGTTTGGGCCCACACACCTGTGTGGCCCACTTATCCCAAATTGGTCTTCTTCGCGTGGTCCATTTTTAATGTAACTCGTGCTAGCTAAATATTCATATATGTTTTCACTATTTACTTATATGTTCCTTCAAGCTATCTACTTGACTCACTGTTACTAAATTATTTATATCTTGAGCTACAGAATTCTAAATTAAAATCTGCTTGATGTCTTTAAAACTAGACTCAAATACCTTTCTACCATAAACTTTTCAAAATTTTTGGTTTAGCCAATAAGTACAGTAAAATCTTCAATCTTACCCATATTCTGCTATCTGACATCTTCGACCTTTCTTTGCTAAAAATTAATTATCTCTTAGTAAAATTTTTTAATGATTTTACCATTTGTTTTTGTTGAAAATAGACTCATTAATAATTTAAATATGTAACTTTTAACCCCTAATTATTTTTCTCCAATTTTTGATGATTTTCCAAAATCAGAACAGGGGAACCCAACTTCATTCTGACCTTGTCTCACAAAGCTTATTATATCTCAAGATGTAAAATTCCATTACTTACATCGTTTCTTATGTAAGAAACTAGACTCCATTAGCTTTAATTCCATATTTTTTTCATCTTCTAATTCGATTTACACAATTTATGGTGATTTTTCAAATTTAGCCTACTACTACTATCCAAACAACAAGCAATTTTGGCTTTTCGCCGAATCCCATTTTCTGCGTTTCGGGTACACACCTGGTTTTGTTTGATGCTAAAACAGTCCCTGAGCACTCCAAACCCTATAATTGAACAAATAACACTAATTTAATCTCACATAATGTGATCCCAAATCGAACTCGTATCGAGGTTTTAACCCATAAGCGACTAAACCTTACCTTCAACTGATGAACATTAATTACCACACAAACTAAGACTCCGATTGGTGATTACGAGCCCTTGAATCCTCCCCTAATTGGCATAAACAAAACACTTCAGAAGAAAGTTAACAAATAGAGACAAATGACTTATCTAAAACTTATCGAATGATCGAAGACAAATGTGGAGCGACACGAGGCAGAGTGGGAAAAGAAAAATCAAGAAGATGAAGGGTGAAAGAGAGTAGAAATTTAGCAGCAATGAAAAGAAAAGCGGCAAGAGGGTGGAGGGATTTTGAGAAAAGTAAAGAAAAAAGAAAAAGAAAAACAAAATATTTGATAACCACCCCAATCCCATATTTCTCTCTATCATACTCCCCACTAAATCCACTACTCAGATTTTTAGTTCATCTCAAACTCTTCTGGATGCACGAGCAAAAATAATGCCCATGCCAAGATTCGAACAGAGGACCACCTTTACACCAACACTCCACTTATCCACCAGACTAGCAGGCCCATTCTGTTAATTATTTTCCAACTTTTATTTAAAAGCCTACTAACCAAAGATTTATTCATATAAATACCAAAAATTTCCCAAGTTCTAGCTTGAACTTGGGACCTCCCAAACACAACCAGAACACATAACCACTAAAGCAGACAGATATTTTGTGTCACACATTCACAATAACAAAAATTAAAATTTTAGGGAGTTACAATTCTACCCCTCTAAAGAAAATTTCGTCCTTGAAATTTAGCTGATTAGAATAGATGAGGACACTACTGACACATTGCATCCTCAGGCTCTCATGTTGCCTCCTTAGTGCTATGATTACGCCATAGAACCTTTACCAGTAGAATGAATTTCCTTCTCAGAACCTTAATGTCGCGATCCAGAATATGAACCGACTCTTCCTCAAAGGTCAATCTAGCCTAACCTCGATCTCTTCAACAAGGACAATATGAGTAGGATCAGAGTGGTAGGGCCTCAACATGTCCTCCAGTATCTGAGGATGTAATGCAGTACTGAAGTCCAACCTTGAACCCAAAGCCTCATGTAACTTTCTCCAAAATTGAGACACAAAACGATGATCCCTATCAGAGATGATCGAAACCGGTACTCCATACAGTCTTACTATCTCAAAAATATAAGGCTTCGCCAGCTTCTGCAGCGAATAATCAGTACGAACTGTGTTAGAGTATGCCAACAGATCAATCATGAGATGGTTGTAATAACATACTTGATTTATCATGTTTATTAATATAAGTCGTTACCATTATTATTTCAGTTTCTTTTCTGTGTGCATAAATAAATGTTTTATAGTAATGTCCTGAGAATAATATGATTATTCATAAAAGGTCCTTAGTCAAGTATTATTGTTGGCTAGGACAACAAATAATGCATTAAGACTAATATGTAGTTGATTGATGATAAAGAGTTGTCATTGATATGGAATGTCGAGATCGATGCATGAATATGAGTGTTAGAGAACAACATATTGGACTGACCTGTTATGAGTATGTTTCTTGGATTATTATGTAATTGTCACAACATTACTCATAGTGATTAATATGTATATGATCCTCAGACTTGAGATCATCATAATCCCAACATCGTGAGTTGTGTATTTTGATACAGTCAAACGTACGTCGTAACTGGTTGTTCTATAAAGGCTAATGTTGGATATACCATAATCTGTGTAGAGGGATATGGTTGATCGATATAGGATAAGTCCCTCCTCTATAATGGGAGTAATATCTTAGGCCACTTAATTGAGTGAGACTAGAAATGCATGGCCATGCTCAAATAAGCTAATATGAGATGTCATACTTATTTGCATATCATAGTCTACTTAAGATATCAAGGAACATGGAATGGACTATGCAAATGTGACTATTCTATGACTTGTGTCCAATCCAGAGATAAAGGACTTAAGGATTATTGCATGAAAGGTTAATCATAAAAGGTTATGTCGAATCATGATTTCTTGTGACTTAGGTTGCAATGATGCATTGCTAGGTGCCACTCACTGTTTGTAACATTGGAATCGTTCTAGTATTACTGCTAACGTTACAAGAACCTACAGGGTCACACCATATAGTTGAAATGAACGGAATAAAACATAGTTGGTATTGTGTTTGGTTATCGCTTGAATTAAATTAATTATAGAATTAATTTAATTGGGTGATCAAATATTGAACACATTATATGTACAAGGTTGTTGTACGCATAATGAACATGAATTTGGTTAGCATATAAATTTAAATAAATATATAGTTTACCGAAATCATTATTATAATTAATGTAATTATAATTTTTGGTTTAACAAACATTGATATATTTATTTAATTTTAAGAAACCCTAAAAAGGGATATAAAATCATATTTTTCTTTGCTTGGTGGGTCTAGTAGCCGTCAAAGCAAAATCTTCTCAAAAATAGTTTTTGGGATTCTTTCCGTTTATTGTCAACAGGGTGGATTACGTAGAGGTCGGGGTCATGATAGATTGTGGCTAGATTCGATAGCAGATCAGATTACTCGTTGTCGGGGAGTTGCTGTCTACTCAGAATCACCATTTGGTAATTTCGAAACCCTTTTTCACCCTGATTCGTTCCTCACACATAGATCCATGGTTAGGATCGCCGGATGTTTTATTTTTCCACTGCGCCATAGGGGTGACGACATTCCAACAGAACCGGTATGAAGTGGGTGGACTTGGTCAATCGATCCACGATGACCCATATTGAATCCTTCTTAGTGGGTGTTAGAGGCAACCCATTAACGAAATCCATAGTTACGTGCTCCTATTTTCAAAGAGGAATCTTAACCGGCTACAGCAAACCCGAAGGTAACTGATGCTCAGGCTTAACGTGCTAGCAAGTCAGACATCTGCCCACAAAATTAGTAACCTCACGTTTCAACCCTGGCCACCAACATAACTCACAAAGGTCTCGGTACATCTTATTTCTGCCTGGATGCATAGCATAAGGGCTACTATACACCTCTCTAGTATGGTCTGTCTCAAATCACTATCATTCAGAACACAGATTCTCCTACGAAAACAAAGTACCCCATCACTGTTCAGTCCAAAATCTGAAGTACAACCACCCTCAATTTGCTAGAATCGAAGACCCAACGACTCATCCTCCAACTACTTACCCTTAATCTGCTCAATCCATGACAGCTTAACTTGAAGCTCGGCTAATAAACTACCATCATCAAATAAACTTAGGCGAGAAATTATCGCGCTCAAATCAGTCATAGACCTACGGCTCAGTGCATCATCCAGCACATTGGCCTTACCAGGGTGGTTCTCAATGGTGTAGTCATAGTCTTTAAGTAGCTCAATCCATCTGCGCTGCCTAAGATTAAGTTCCGTCTGAGTGAAGAGATACTTGAGGCTCTTATGATCAGTGTAGATGATACGTTTCTCACCATACAAATAATGTCTCTAGATTTTCAGTGCGAATACCGCAACGACCAACTCCAAGTCATGCGTCGAATAATTCACCTTATGGGTCTTAAGCTGACAAGATGCATAGGCTACCACCTTATCATCCTGCATCAACACACATCCCAAACCGACATGTGATGCATTACTATAAACAGTGAACTCCTTTCCAGGCTCCGGGTGTTTCAGAACAGGGGGCTTACTCAGTACAATCTTAAGCTTCTCAAAGCTCTCTTGCTGCGCATCAGTCCAGTTAAACGACACACCCTTATGTAGCAGCTTAGTCAAGGGTGCTGCAATTAATGAAAAACCCTCTACAAATCGTCGATAATATCCCGCCAGTTCCAGAAAACTGCGGATCTCAGACATATTCCCACACAGCCTCAATCTTTTGAGGATCAACTTGATTCCCTTCAGCCGAAACTACATGACCAAGATTTGTCTCCTTACGCAGCCAGAACTCGTACTTACTAAACTTAGCATAGAGCTATTTTTCCCTCAAAGTCTGAAGAACGACTCGAAGGTGCTCATCAAGCTCATCCTCAGTCCTCGAGTAAACCAGTATATCGTTGATGAATACCACCACAACCTGATCCAGATAAGGCTTGAGCATTTGATTCATTAAATCCATGAAAGCTACCGGTGCATTAGTCAGTCCGAATGGTATCACTAGGAACTCATAGTGACCATAACGAGTCTTAAACGCTGTCTTTTGAACATCAGCCTCCTTAACTATTAATTGATGATATCCAGATTAGAGGTCAATCTTGAAGAAAACTGAAGCTCCTCGAAACTTGTTAAATAGATCATCTATCCTCGGTAGGTGGTACTTGTTCTTAATGGTCATCTTGTTCAGTTGCCGGTAGTTAATGCACATCCACATGGATCCATTCTTCTTCTTTACAAACAGTATCGGTGCTCCCCACGGAGACATACTAGGGCGGATGAACCCACGATCCGATAACTCCTAAATCTGAGCCTTACGTAAGCTCATTCTGTGCCATTCGATAGGGGGCGATAGACATCGGAACTGTACCATGAAGGAGCTCTATCCCAAACTCCACTTCACTATTCAGAGGTAAACTCAGTAGCTCTTCAGGAAATACGTCCGAAACATCCTTTACTATTCTGATATCCTTAATTGTAGAGTCCCTAGAATCCAAAACACTTACATAGGCCAAGAATGCCTCACATCCCTTACGAACCATCTTCTCCGCCACTAGTGCAGAGATCACATTAGATAATTAGTTCTGATGTTCTCCAATCATGACTACCTCCATATCCTCCTCAGCAATTTTCACATTCTCGGCTAGGGCAGAAAGATCTCACTCCCTCTATGGGGCTATCAGAACTCTCAAATTATCTCTAAGGCCATCCTCAAAGTGGACACATCGCTCATACTCAGATGCCACCTTACCTCGCGTATAGAGGCTCAGTCTTAGAAACTCAGCCTCATACTCGGCCACTGATCGATCCCCCTGTGTAAGATTCAGAAACTCCCTCCTGCGTGCCTCCATATAACTAGGTCTAACATGTTTATCTTGGAAGACGGTCTTAAAGAAATCTTAGGTCAGACGTTCGGGCTGAGTGCCCTCTTTAACGGTCAGCCACCACTGATAAGCCTCGTCCCGCAGCAGCGAGACTGCACCCTTTAATTTCTGCTTAGAGGTGCAATCTAGATCATCCATGATCCTCTTCGTGGCCTCAATCCAGTACTTGGACACATTAGGGGCTACTACAGTGACACCCTTGAAGAGCTCATCTCCATTAGACTGGAGTCATTCCGTAACCGACCCTCGGTCCCCAAATCCAATATTGGGCCTAGCGACCTTCTCCAAAATCGTTAGCATAGCCTGGGACAATGCATCGTCCCCACCCATGCGATCTTGAGACGCAATCTCAGTAGTGGGCGACACTGGCGTCTCACTCGTATCCAACTTTGGCAGACTACCTGATGACGAAGACTCAGTTCGAGCCTCTTTACGACCTTTACCTTGGTCTCTAGTACCCCGTCCTTGGATACCTTGTGTGGTCATATCTAATCGGATTTATCTGGTATTATAAGTTTTATGAATTATTTACAGTTCCAGTGTTTATTAACAAATGTTTTATGTAAAACAGTATCAGTTATTCAGAGTTCATTTTCATAAATCGCAATCTCACTACAGTTTCCAGTTTCTCTAAAATTTTCAGTATACACTAACTAAAGTGTTTTCAGAACATTTTACTACCTATAGTGGTTTCAAAATATACTATCCAGAACAGTTTCAGTTTAAAACAAATCACAGCTCAAAATACTTACATGATCGGCACCGACACTCGGTGTACCACTTAGTCAGTAAAAGAATTTCAAATTATTTGGAAATCAATCAATTTTTTGAAAGCCCAATTTTTATAAAACCCATAATCCACAACCGAACTTTACAACCTGGCTCTGATACCATAAAATGTAACACCCTAAACCCAGCCCAAACGTTATGGCCGGATCTAGCGATGTCACAGGATAGGGTGTTTGAAACCGTGTCGTCACGTTAAAACCATTTCCATTGAATTCTTTATCTTAATATCTTATTAGTTCCAAAATTGTGTTGTTCATTTAATCGATAGTTTCAAAATGTTATTCGTTTGTGGAAGCTTTTGAAACAGAGTAAATAATCGTGCGTTTAGGAAAACATTTGTTTCTTTTGAAAACCGAGGTTTCCTACTACTAGCAGTTGTAATCCTTAAGGTAAAGATAATTAAAACCCAAAACCAAAGTTCGAAAGTCCAATTACAACCCAAAAACTTAGCCAGTAAGAATAGAATAGAAATAAAACCAATTATCGTAAATATGGGTTAAAAACCATGAAAGTCCAAAACCGTGGTCACTGCCAAGTCCTCCGCCGCACTAATCCATCTAGATCGGGGGATTATCTATGCACATTTAAACTAAAAGGATGAGTTTATGAAAACTCAGAGTGTAATCCCACAGAAAACAAACCATAGCAAATCACAGTGCAGAATTAAAGCAGTCCTGAGCCTAAGCTCTTTTTCAATATCAGTAACAGTTTGGGCCTTAGCCCATCTCAGTACAGTATCAGTAGGGCCTTAGCACATCATAGTATCAGTAGCAGTCATGCAGTATTCAGTAACAAAGTCCTACCCAACCAGCCTCTACACACCATCTCCATCAAACCCTACACTCCATGTGGGGATCAAATCAACCCACCCATCCCTACACTCCAGGTAGTATCGAATGCGGCACAAAATAGTAATTTACAGCTGAGCTGTTAGTATGTTAGGCTTAAGAGCCTTTCAGTACACTTTCTCCAAATATAATTAACCCAACCGTATGCAATGCAACATACAAGTCATGACATGCTATCTCAGGACATCAATACATATAATCAGTTCAGTATACAAACACACTATCATCATGCTCAACACATATATAAATCAAACAATTAGTTCGTACAATTAGGGGTCTAATTGATGCTTACCGACCCTACAGTAGGTTCACAGTTGACTCGGGCGACCAGTGCAACCTTAGCAATCAATTTAATGAAAATGGGCTCACATGCCCATGTGGTCTACCCGTGTGGGCCCACATGCCTTTGTGGCCCATTTGGCTCAAATTGGCCTTGGCCGCGTGGTCCATTTTTAATGTAACCCGTGCTAGCTAAATATTCATGTATGTTTTCACTATTTACTTATATGTTCCTTCAAACTATCTACTTGTGTCACTGTTACTAAATTATTTATATCAGGAGTTACAAAATTCCAAATTAAGGTCCGCTTAATGTCTTTGAAACTATACTCAAGTACTTTCTACCATAAAATTTTCAAATTTTTTGGTTTAGCCAATAAGTACAGTAAAATCTTCAATCTTACCCCTGTTCTCCTGTCTAACAGCTTCGACCTTTCTTTGCTAAACATTAATAATCTCTTAGTAAAAAACTTTAATGATGTTACCATTTGTTTCCATTGAAAATAGACTCATTAGTAATTTAAACATGTAAATTTTAACCCCTAATTATTTTTCTCCAATTTTTGATGATTTTCCAAATTCAGAATAGGGGAACCTGAATTCATTCTGACATTGTCTCACAAACCTTATTATATCTCAAGATGTACAATTCCATTACTTATACCGTTTCTTATGTGAGAAATTAGACTTAATAAGATTTAATTCCATATTTTTTTCATCCTCTGATTCGATTTACACAATTTATGGTGAATTTTCAAATTTAGCCTACTACTGCTGTCCAAATAGCAAGCAATTTTGGCTTTTCGCCGAATCTCATTTTCTACGTTTCGGGTACAAACCTAGTTTTGTTTGATGCTAAAACTATCCCCGAGCACTCCAAATCCTATAATTGACCAAATAACACTAATTTAATCTCACATAACGTGATCCCAAATCGAACTCGTATCGAGGTTTTAACACATAAGTGACTAAACCTTACCTTCAACCGATGAACATTAATTCCTACACAAACTAAGATTCCGATTGGTGATTACGAGCCCTTGAATCCTCCCCTAATTGGCATAAGCAAAACACTTCAGAAGAAAGTTAACAAATAGAGACAAATCACTTCTCTAAAACTTACCGAATGATCGCAGACAAACGTGGAGCGACACGAGGGAGAGTGGGAAAAGAAAAATCAAGAAGATGAAGGGTGAAAGAGAGTAGAAATTTGGCAGCAATGAAGAGAAAAATGACAAGAGGGTGGAGTGATTTTGGAGAAAGTAAAAAAAAGAAAAAGACAAAGATAAACAAAATATTTGATAACCACCCTAATCTTTTATTTCTCTCCATCAAACTCCCTACTAAATCCACTACTTAGATTTTTAGTCCATCTCAAACTCTCCTGGACGCACGAGCAAAAATAATGCTCATGTCAATATTCGAACACAGGACCTTTTTCACACCAACACTCCACTTATCCACCAGACCAGCAGGTTAAATTCATAAAACTACCAAACTTTTCCCAATTCCTGAATTGAACTTGGGACCTCCCAAACACACCCAGAATACATAAACACTAAAGCAGACAGATATTTTGGGTCACACTTTCACAATACCCAAAATTAAAATTTTGGGGCATTATA